>NC_134485.1:230834217-231134217 GCF_040206685.1 Ascaphus truei | reverse complement strand
ATTCAGGTATCGGCGACCAGGTAGAGCACTGACAGACCCTGCACCTCCCTGCTTAACAGTTATGGTAAACAAAATATAATGATAATGGGCAGAAGTTGTGACTACGAAACATGTAGGATAAAATTGGTCCAAGTGTTTTATTGCTACTCTATCCTATGTGTGCAATTTGGGCACTTTAGAGACTTTTTTCCGATTTTGCTGTGTACTTTTGAAATCGCCACTGTGACGTCACTCCGCAGCGTCCCGCAACGGAGCAACAGCGCGACATATTGGAGTTTCATTCCCAGCCAGCCAGTTCACCCCTGCTTGTGGCTGCACTAAACGGAGAGCTCTGCGAACCACCCAGGTCCTCACTGATCAATCCGGGGACCCTCCCAGTGCGTCTGCAGGCTGCAGATTGCTCGATCCGTCTGGAGCCCAGCTGACCAGAGGGGAGTTTCCCACAGAGACGGTGACCGAATGCAGAGGTGTTCCTAGGAAGGAAAAGCATCGCAGCTGCTGTCCCAGACGCCTGCCAAGGGAAACATACTCCTGACTCCTGTACGAGCGGCCGCCGAGTGGTAACTTGTGTGTTTAACACACTCAATGTACGCAGAATATTTATCCCCTATTTTAATATACACTTGTTACTTTCATACTTCATTATTTGCGTTGTGCGCTGTTTTTTTTTTGTCTCCTTAACAGGTATGGCCCTAGGGTGATGGAGGTGGGAGGGGGGGGGGAAGGGACAGAGACAGAGGGTGAGAGGAAGAGGAGGAGTGAGAGATGAGTGAGTGAGTAAGAGATGAGCGAGAGAGAGGGGAGGGAGAGAGAGGGGGAAGGTTAGAAGGAGTGGGTTAAAGGGGTGGGTGGAGGGGAGCAGGGGAAGGGGGAGAAGGGTCGGAGAGAAGGGTCGGAGAGAGGGGGGTAGGATAGAGGGGGAAAGTGTATGCGAGAGAAGGGGGAAATGCAGGGAGGGAACGGGTGAAGCCCATCCCTACCCACAGGGGGAACCCCTTCTCGGGGGAACCCCCCAACTCAACAACCCGGGTCCTGAGAAAGCAGTTGGTGGCCCTGTATCTGGCCCTCAGAGTGTTGCCACTATGCTCTCTCAGGGTAAGCGCATTCACGCTGCACACACCGCAGAGGGCATCTCAAGCTGTGTAATGGATATAAGACTAACACTCTTCATTGTTTTTTGCTTAAATCCTTAACTGCTCCAGGGGTCAGAAGCAAAGATGTTTAATTTACAGTTGCGAGCAGGAATTTAGGAGCTGCCCTTCCCTTTATATGGAGAAGAATACACCACTCCTTGTTACTTGCTGCTGTCTGGGATTCATACGGTATATTCATGGCATCTACTGGTCTAAAACATACAGAACACCTACAAGCTCAAATTGAACCCCCAAAAAACAGACAGATTTATTATAAATCATTCTTCCTGGCAATGCACAGGTTATTAAGAATTTATATTAGTGTAGGGACCCTTGAAACGTGGTCTGCCGTGAAGTTTGGCTCAAGGGCTTACAACAATTTGGCCAAAATGTTAAACTAAAAGACCATTTTATTTATTAGTTATTTATACATATATATTTAGGCACTGTACCGTATATAAGTTTTTCTGGATGTGCACTGAGCTTTGTCTGTGTTTTATGTTATGTCTCTGGTTTTAAACATCTACTGGTCTAGCCGGAATCAGCATGGAGAGCCGAGCAATAGAATGGTAGTGTCAGACAGTCCAACATTTGGCACATGAAAATAGGTAGACTTTATTTCCCACACCAGTGCGTGATTGAGAAGCCTCCAAGCAAGTGACACCTCATCAGGAGATGGTGATTGAGAAGCTTCCAAGCAAGTGACACCTCATCAGGAGATTCTGTAACACGCGCTATGTAATACATGCAAAGATCATATTACCAATAAAATGTGTCTTTTATATATTTATACACATGCGCACAGACAATAGAGGCGGTGTGTAATTGCCCAGAACCAGTTGTCAATCTCCCAGAAGTTTGAAATAGTCAGTGCCATGTTTAAGATGCTATATCGGGTGTTTGATGCCCTTTTATGTATATTTAGGTATTTTTAAAGCATTTTAAACATGGTGAGCTGCGACTTGGGAGAGCTTTGATTTCCTCTGGCTGTTCCCTGTGTGTGTGATGTCACTGTGAGATCAGCGAGAGCTTGAAAAGCAAGAGTCCCCTCTCCCCACATCATTATTGGTACTCTAATAAGGGCAGGGTGGGATACACGTCTTCATCCAGATAGCCCCCAAAAATTCAACTCGCAAATAATGTCCCAGAAAAATCAAAGTAGCCAAATATTTGCTAAGAGTGCGGTTCCATTTTTCTTAGGACGCCATTTAGGTAATTCAATTGCAACATGTTGTTTTCTGACAGGCCATGTGGAATTGAACCATTAATAGTGGTTGGAGGTGGATTACTATTATACACACTTTGGTTAAGTTAACACCTTGTTAAGTGCTATTGGGTATCTTCAAAGTTTAATAACACAGCATTAAGTGCTATTTTCAGTTGAAAATGGAGAGAGAGAAAGAGAGAGAGAGAAAGAGAGAAAGAGATAGAGAGAGAGAGAGCTGATATACCCTCCCGAAACACACCTGGGAAATATGCAAATTTGTACATTCAAAGTGTATTCAAATGACTTATTTAGCATATTTCCCAGGTATCTCAGTTGTGCTCTTTTTTGTGCACAGATATCTCTCCACGTACTGTATAAACTGTATAAATAAGTAACTTTGGACTCTAGTAAAATATACCTCTTTTTCTGGTGATTATGATGACAGTCCATTATTTGCACTGTGTTAACAGACCTCTGTAGATCTAGGCCTTTGTGTTTTGGAAGGACAACCCAGAGAAATAAAATATATTTTTAAAAAAAAGCAAGGTCCCCGTCATTCATCTTTGAGTGCTGAGGGCACCTTCCTTTTTCATTTGATTCTATCTGGCCGTTTTTTTGGTGATGACCGGCTTCCCCATGTGCACCATGATCTGCTATCGAAATGAGGTGACAAGTGCTTTTCCATAACTGTTTTCATTTCACCATCTACCTGTAGTGCTTTGTCTTCCTCTGTAGGAGCTTGCTGCAGCTGGAGTCATTTAGCAGAGAACTCCTGAAGGAACAGAAGTTTTAAAAAGCAGACAGAGAGCTGCCATTCTGTGAGAGATATCTTTTCCCCAAGCCAGGAAGAGCTGGCTGGCACAGACCCTTAGGCTTGCTGGGCATTGGTTGCAGCGCCTGTTGGGACTACCTGGGTTGTAACTGGGGTTGCCAGGTGTCCGGTATTGAACCGGAATGTCCTGTATTCTGACATTCTATCCAGTAAAAAATAAAAGGTAATACTGGACATGTATGTGTATACCGGTATTACGTCTCTGTTACCTACAGGTAAAAATTACCTTACTGGCTTGGGTGGGCCGTGAGATTTCACCAAGCAGGGAGAGAGTAGGGCTGTTGCTACTAAACCCCAGGAAGAATGAAGGACGCAGGACTGCGCTGAAGCAGGGATGTCATGTCCAGGACCTTGGAACTACAGAGGGATTCCCTGGACTCCCATTGGGCCAAGCCCTCCAACAAAACAGATAAGGACTAAATAATATATTGATGTGCCCAATGACTGTTAATATTGTTTGCATATACTAGAACATATTTTGGGCTGATAACCAGCTTAGCTGGCGGCTACCAGTTAGAGAGGACTGGAGCTGCTGTATAGTTAGACTCCAAAATAGGAGTAGGTGTTTATTTTATGATTTGTTTTGCCTTAAAAGGACGGTGGGCCAATTATTGGGTTATTTAACCCCTGTAAATAAATCCAGTGTAAAGAAGTACAGTTTCCTGCCTTAATCTGGGGAGGGAGCAAAAAGAATTTTCATATATTTGCAAAGCAGAAAAGACTTTCAGATAGGGTCAAATAAGATAATGCACAGCAATGCGATACATCATGTACTAAACTAGCCATGTAATGATGCTGTCCTATCTATTTCCTTCTGGTTTCCTTTACCTTACACACGAGTATTAGAAGGAAAGTTATCGCTACTCATTCAGGGTAGAATTTTACTTGCGTCTCATTACTCACTCCTGTTAGAGTACAATAAATTCCCTGAAATGGTTCAAAACCTATACGATTAAACATTATGAATTATGTGCAGTGATTTATTGCTGCAGCTACTGTATTTGTTGTTATATATGTTAAACAAAAATGGTGCTTCAGAAAGTGCAACGGTATGCAAATAACATCCCTTTATCTAAACAAAACGATTAATAAATTAGGGGCAACCAGAGCTGCTACCTTTATCATGATCTTGATCCTATAAGACAACCGCAGAATCACATGGCTTGTTAAATGTAAATCTTTCATATTTCCATTCTGTGTAGGAATTTCAATGAGGCCAAACCACAATTACTTTAAAGAGCAGCCACATTTTAAAAAAAAAGAAAAGAAAGGAAATTGGAAAAATGTATGGGTGATTGCCTACATCCACTTTAATTTCGGCAAAAAAGAAGCACAATAACGAAAGCTGTTTAGGCTGGTTCCCAGCTCTAGAAAAATAGACCCAAAGGGAAGGAGAAAATAAAAACAAGACTCGTGGAACGTTTCTTTCCAAGTATCCCTTATCCTGATTATGCACTGCACAACTTCCATATGAAATTAAAACGACTAAGCGACCTAATACTGCCCATGTGTACATGATAGAAATAAACAAGAGAACATTTATAACATGCCTGGCATTAACATGTCTACAACTACTGTCCTGGAAATTAGTGTATGAGAAACTCCACTGTGACGGTAGGGGCAGCATGGCAAGCTACTAGTCCAGCTAGGTTGCTGCCCACCCATGGTAAGGGTTAACAAAACCATCTCGGAGTGACCAAATGCCATTCACCCTGGTTATCGCATGTTAAGTGATGTTGTTACATATTGTTACTATGTAAATGCACTTGTCTGCGAGGCCCATTGTGTGGCAGGGCTAGCAACAAATGACTTGAGTGTTGGGCACACAATGAGTCATAGGGCTGGCCTTTGTATAGGCCAGGTGAAATGTTAAGGGAATTGGGGGTGGGACAGACCCATCTTCTGGGAGAGTATTTACTCCAAAGATGGAGCATTGTCTTCCGCCCCTCCCCCCCCTCTCTCTCTCTCTCCTGATTGGCCAGCACCCGGTCTTCCATGTTTCAGATGGAGGCCGGGAAAGTATAAAAGCTGATGACGTTCACAGCACCACAGTTGTTCTTGAGTAGTCTCTGTGTCTCGAGACTACGTGGTGGAGAACTGTTGACCCTGGAGCAGTCACTGCTTGTTACTGGAGTATGAACGTATCAAGATGGAAACAACGAGGGTAAGCTAGTTTCGGCAGCACCCTCCACCTAGCGAGCTAGCTAGGTTGTCCCCTGTGCCCTGAGTTTGTGTTGAGTCATTGCGTTGTCTTTGTATTGTGTTGCTCCCTTTGGCTCCGGACAGAATAAACTATTGTTTATTTAACTCCCTCTTTCTGTCTGGTTTTTGCCATCCCTGGTAAAAGTCTACCGTGACATCCACTATTTCAGAATGAAGATGAAAGTTAAAGTATCAATTGCCCCAGAAGCCTGTATAAGCTTAACTTAACTTATTCTGCTCTTTTTCTGTTTTTTTTTGTTAAAATTTGTGTCATCATTTTCTTAATCTCTAGCTTTTGAGGTTACCAGAAGCAAGACTGTACTGGACTATGGGGTGAGCTACATTTAACCCCCGAGACAATTAATATTTCAAATGCTTATATTTCCTGAATATAGCATCAGATGTTAAAAATAAAAACAATTTTGGAAAGGACAAGACGATATCACTCAGTATAAGTAGAAAAATGACATGCAAAAAACAAAATGGCGGATGTCTGCTTTAAAATGCATGTTTGCTTACTTTTAGAAAGCATTGGGAATGACTGCTTTGGCTATACATGTTCTGCCATCTTTCATATTTCAACTCGTTTATTACCACTAAGTTATAGAACTAAGGTCCATATTCACTAAAGGGAAATTAAGTTATCATTGAAGTGGGTAAGGCTAATAATAATTTTTTGAACACTCCAAGCCCATTTTTATTTTTTCTGGTTTTGTAAGGAATCGGGGAGCACGTCCCCCACGGCGTGCTCCCTCCTTACCTGCTGCTCCGCCCACTCCCGCACAGCTTACAGCACGCGCGCGCCCACCCGTGGAGGGACTTCAACTACTCCACGGAGCCTAGCTCCGTCCCCCATCTTCGACATGCGGCTGCGCCGCGCACACGTAACGCTCGTGCAACGCTCCCCAGCTGCGTGTCAACATACACACCATCACTCCCACCTTTCTCCTACACCTCCCAGCCTATCCCTGCCCCCACAGAGGTCGCACCTTCTCTCCACCCCCCTGTCTCATTGGTCACACTTCTCCATATATGCCCAGCTGTGCCACTGGCACTTTGTTTGAGTATAGTTCCTTGTAGCCTTGTTGTTCCCATGTCCCAGTTCCTTGCACTGTATACCTTGCCTAACCTTGTTTTGCTGTCTTGAATTCCTGTTTGCTGACCCGGCTTGACTTTGGACTCTGCGTCTTCGGACGACCAGCCCCGGCTTACCTCTGACCTCTCTCTACCCCTGACCACGGCACCCGGACATCTACTACTCTACTGGCTCCAACCCCTGACCACGGCGCCCCAGATATCGACTACGCTACTGGCTCCGACCTCTGACCCCGACAAGTATCAAGACTATCCTCTCTCCTCCAATCCTGACCCGGCTACCTTGACCATCCACTCTTCAGATGTGCCCCATTGCTGTGGGTGGCATATTAAATACTTTTCCATCTCAGTACCGGGGTCCCGCCTTGTTTGTGGTGAGTACAAGCGTTACAGTTTTATACCATTTAAATTCACAGTTAAGGTGCATGGTTCCCATTATTTTCATTAAAGTAAATGCCTATGCAATTGGCACGTCAGAGCCCAGACACTCTTTAGTGGGGTTTGACTGTTTTCTTAGAAGAAGAGAAAGCCACCATAACACAAAAATAATTTTGGTGGTAGCCGGAAATCCATACAGCAAAACAAGCAGCACTCAAGTACATTTGCCAAGTTAAGATTTCATTTTTTTATGTTTAAAGCAGCAGTCCAAGCTGCCATTTTAGGTTTACATTTATTCCCCCCCCCTTTAATATGTGCATCAATACAATCAACACAATGATAACCAATTAGCTAAGTTGCCGATCGATCCGTTCTCCTGTGATCGATCGGCGAAGATTCAGCACCGGTGGTCACTAAATGGCTGTCAGTGCAGCAGAAGAAGACCAAAGATGCAAATTTATGTGGGGAAGATCATGTGACGAGGCAGTCACTAGATACAATTGGTGCACTGCTAGAGAGAGGGCAGGGCTCCAAAAGGGGTGTGACAGAGCCTGTTTCAGAAGGGGAAGGGGATGTGACTTTGTAAATGGTTGCTATAGAAACAAAAAATGCTTGTTACATTATAATACATTAAAATTTTTATTTCAGAGTCGTTTAAAAAGAAATGCTACAAGTATTTTCTCACAGTACAGAAAACTGATTTATTAAAAAAAAAAAACACATATGTAGGATATTGCTTAGTCTGCAGCTTTAAAAAGGCAATACCCATTACTAACATTTTTTAAATGGATGGGAAACAAGGGTGTCTTTCAGCTTTGGGGACTCCCTGGATCCCAAGATACATACCAGTAAAGGTAACGCCAGTACTATCTACTCCAGGGGAAACAAAATGGTGATCTAAATCTACAGTATCACATGAGCCAATAGAAAGACACAACGTAATCTGTGTGATGCAGGGGATTTAAATACGACGACGTGCTACCTTTCCCGGTATGTATCTTGGGAAGCCAGGGTTAGACTGCTCCTTTAAGAAGTGATCAAATATTACAATGATGGTGCTGGGGTAAGAATGTGAAGAATGCTTTTTTTTTTTACAGTTTCCCTAATGGCTTTAATGCTAGTAAAAGCTGCAGCCCAGGACTGACGTGCTGAAGAGGAATATTTTCAGAAGAGCTATATAAATAAAAGATTTTTTTAATGTAACATTGTAATATGCAGGATTTACATCGCCTAAAATGCTTAGGTCAGGAAATGTTATGTTGCAAATTAGCTTCAGCCTGCCATTATCTCCGTCCTTAAATTTGTACCTAAATCACACATTACTGGTGGACATGTATGCCTACCCGAGAAATTCATTATCTACTGCCACTGCATTTACCTAAAAACATTGCTTACATTAATACTTTTTTTAAGTCATATACGATATATATGGAGAGAGATCCCCAGGAAACAAATTATAAACTGATGAAGTCCTAAAGGGAAATTCAATTTACTGGTGCTTAGTAGAAAATTAAACCATGTTTCCAAATCATTGACTCATGAGGGTCATATTAGAAAGTGATTTCCTAAAGCCAAGCTAACCTTAATGTGAAACGCTCAGGTTACTAATAACAAAACTCCTTGTTGTTTGTACCTCTAAATGGATTTTTTTTTGAACAATACTTCCAAAATACGATTAAACCCATAGCTTGACATCACATAAATCCCATCTGACACATACTGCATTTTTACTTTCGAAATGTTTATATTTGCTTTGTTTCGTCTGTGGTGTTGTGTGTAAATACTACAAATAAAATGTTATTTTGAAAATGTCCAACTCAAAATTGCTTGTGTACATTAAAGAAGCAATGCTGCCGTTTTAAGACCCTTTTTTACCGGATGCCAAACGAGGGTCCCCCGGAGTTTAACCACGTCTGTTTCAGCCCTGACACCCCAAGGTTCTTAAAATACTTAGCCGTAAAAGTATGCGTACCCCTTCCTGATTTTGTATTGGTATCTATTTAAAGGTCTGTCCAGTAGGAAGCCGCAAATGGTGACGTTGAGATTTAAACCGCCATTTTATATCCTCTGGAGGTGACTAAAACATACCTTGGGAACCGCCAAGTCCCCCAAGCTGAAAATTGCACGGTTACCACCCTGAGAAAAAAAAACAAAGGCTGGGTTTCTGCTTTAAACTGTTTAAGAATCTGACGTATGTGGTTCTGGTGATAATTAAGCCTTTGTGGTATTTATAAACACATCAATAATCACTGCATTAGAGAATTTGGTGTTTTCAGTGTGCCAATACAGTATATGTCATTCTCTAGTAAACGACAAATTACACATTGCTTTTCTAAACAATTTCTGCAGAGGTGTAATATTGCACAAGGCTTGTGGTAATCTAGCACCGTTCCAAAGTGCAGGGGAAACAGTTTCAGGCGAGACAGAATCCTGCTTGGGCAGCCAACACAACATAGACAAATTCTTCAAAATGCAGGTCTCCAGCGTTCAGCTGATGAAAGGTGCATATGGGAACTGAAACGTTGTCTTTCCACTGTTCTTGGCTGTCACAATAAAGGAAGAATTGCTTTATGAACTAGTGAGTAGAGATGCACTTTGTGCCTCTGTCCTAGAGGAGACCTGCATTTTAAAGAATTTGTTTGTGGTAATCTAGCAACATAATCAGAAAATGATCAAATAAATACAATCGATTGCAGATGTTATTGTTTAAAGAAAATCATGTTTTTGGTATCAGTAGGAGTTATATAAATCATTATATTTATAATTTGTGGACTTTAGCACACCTGCCAACTGACTGCAGGTAAACAGTGTAATAATGATCAGGGCTGGTATTTCTTCAGATCCTATTTTATTAGACAGGCCAGCAAATGCATGTGTCCTCTCAAAGGGTCACTGTGGGTTATTCGTTAAACTGTAATAATGCCAATTGGGGTACCACCCCTCACTCACTCTCTCTCACACTCTCCCCTTCCACTTTTTCTCACCCCCGCCCCCCCACTTAACTTACCCTCTCTTTTTTTTCTCCCCCTATATCTCTCTCCTCTCTCTCATTTCTCCCTCTCTCATTCTACCCTTCCCTTCTCTCTTTCTCACTCACACTCTCTTTTTCTCCATCCCTCTCATCCTCTCCTCTATTTCTTCCCCCTCTTCCCCGCTCTCTCCCTCTCCTCCCAGAGTTTCACCTCTCTCTATCCCACTTCCCCCACTATCTCTCACTCTGCCCCCTTCTCTCTCACGTCCCCCCCCAACCCCCTGCCCTACCTGTTAAGAGGAGGGGTTGCCCTTCCAGATGGGTTTATGGGTTTGGACAACCAGGTGGGCCCCCCTCCACTGCTGGGCCAAGGAGAGATGTCTCTGTTTTCCTAACCTGTCGGAAGCCCTGTGCCACAGTGTCAAATGTAAAAAGCTTCAAATATGTCTTTGTGTACATGGTCAAAGAGACCTCTGAGATTTTGAAAGCTCTGTGCATACTCCTGTGAGAAACTCTCTTAGTCCACCTAATAACATCTTTTGGGTTTAAATATCACCTCTATGCTGACGACACACAAATGTACTTTTCAACACCCGACCTTACACCTGCTGTACAAACCAAAGTTTCTGAATGTCTCTCTGGAATATCATCCTGGATGGCCCTCCGCCGCCTTAAACTAAACATGGCTAAAACAGAGCTCCTCATACTTCCTCCCAAACCTGGCCCTACTACCTCCTTCCACATTACTGTTGGAACTACGATCATTCACCCAGTAGCCCAAGTATGCTGCCTAGGGGTCACACTCGATTCCTCTCTCACATTCGCCCCTCACATTCAAAACATATCTAAAACCTGTTGCTTTTTCCTCCGCAATATAACAAAGATACGCCCTTTCCTCTGTTGCTCGACTGCTAAAACTCTGACTCAGGCCCTCATTCTTTCCCGTCTTGATTACTGTAACCTCCTGCTGTCCGGCCTTCCTGCCTCTCACCTGTCTCCCCTACAATCTATCCTAAATGCTGCTGCCAGAATCACTCTACTCTTTCCTAGATCTGTCTCAGCATCTCCCCTCATGAAATCCCTCTCCTGGCTTCCGATCAAATCCCGCATCTCACACTCCATTCTTCTCCTCACTTTTAAAGCTTTACACTCTTCTGCCCCTCCTTACAGCTCAGCCCTAATTTCTCGTTTTGCACCATCCAGGCTCTTGAGTTCTTCTCAAGGATGTCTTCTTTCTACCCCCTTTGTATCTAAAGCCCTCTCCCGCCTTAAACCTTTTTCACTGACTGCCCCACACCTCTGGAATGCCCTTCCCCTCAGTACCCGACTAACACCCTCTCTATCCACCTTTAAGACCCACCTTAAGAAACACTTGCTTAAAGAAGTGTATGAATAGCACTGGGGATAATACTGGATACATGTTACATAAAGCTTTGCCCCCTGCAGACAAACTTACCAGAACTCCCTCCTACTGTCTCTGTACGTTCTCCCTACCTACCAATTAGACTGTAAGCTCCCCGGAGCAGGGACTCTTCTTCCTTAATGTTACTTTTATGCCTATAGCACTTATTCCCATGATCTGTTATTTATACTATCTGTTATTTATTTGATTACCACATGTATTACCACTGTGAAGCGCTATGTACATTAATGGCGCTATATAAATAAAGACACACAATACAATTAAAATATATCACTGCAAACCAATACAGCTACTACAGCTTTGCTCTACAAACTGAGCCCAGAAAGCTTAACTTAGAGTGTAAGCTCTCCGGAATAGGAATTATTTCCACTCTTATTTCTTGACAAATCGATAGTCTTACACAAACGACAGTCGCAACCCCACTATCCTGAATGTCAACACTCACAACTTATTCACCAATACTGTAATAATTCAAAAATTACTTCTGGCTATTCTGCATCAGAAAAAAAATGTCTTTCCCAATGATACTGTAGATACACTCTGATTGTGATTAGAGTGCAAAAAAAAAACCCTGACATTTTAATGGAAATTTCTCATAATAAATTAAATCCTTAAATAAACACGTTAAAAAAAAGGAAGCAAAATAATGTTTTAGCAACTCTAAGGCAACTCAAAGCAGGAAGCAGTAACAAGAGACCACACAGAGACATAAAATATTGTTCTAATTATTCTTGTACAATACAATGTCAGTGAAGAAGCATAGAGATACATTGAAAATGTCAGTAATGACAAGTAGCAAAGAATGTTACTTATGGGATCTGTCCAATTCTATACAATATGTGAAGCTGTAGTTACCCAGGTCCTTGCCTCATCTGCACTCCACTTCCCGACACGTTCTCACAGAGGGTGGCCTCGATATTGCCACATTTATTTAGGATTTGTTTTTTGTCTTTAGTTTTCATATGCTGATATTCAAAACTGTTGTTTTCTAATGTGATAGCAAGACAGTGAAGGGAAGTTATCGCAATTACTATAACGAAGCGTATTACTGCTCTGCTATGCAAATGAGCCCGAATTATCGAGACAAAACATTAAAGAAGCTGGGCCCACTGGGCAATGAAACCTTAATTGTGCTAACAAAAATGTATTCAACTTTAAAGCAGCAGTCCCTCCGTACAACTTTGTTTTAACTCTCCCCTTTATTTTACAATGAAATTGGTAAGCAGGGGGCTGTCAGAACTGAATACTGCTATTTTCAGCTCTAGGGACCTCCTGGTTCTTGAGATACTAAATTGTGAAAGTAGTGTTCCTGTCCCCTAAAGGGGAAACAAAATGGCGGTTTAAATGACCTGGATTCCGCTAGCTAACAACAAGTCGCAATGTCATCCTTCACGGCTTTACTAAAGACTTAATCTCAGTGTTTTTCAACTGGGGGTTCCCCAGGAATCCCTAAAGGGTTCCCTGCAATTGTCAGGTTATTTGTAATTTGTACCAAATACAGAAGAATTTACAATGCATCTGATCTCAGACGCACTATTAGAGAGGGTTGGGGATCCCCAGAATTTCACAATCAAATTATAGTGTTCCTTAACTAAAAAAAATGTTGAACACCACTGCTTTTTCTGCTGCAACTTGACATTCAAATATAGCAAAAGGAAACATTGTTGATTGTTTCAAATGTTCCCTTTTGATCTGGTCTACATATCTGTGGCAGCGTTCTGCAGTGGCTTGAGGCTTCTCAAAGTCCTGTTGTTACTTGTTCTGCTGTTTATGTTACAAGCTTATTGATAGAAAAATAGGTGATGAGACAATATGAGAAGTTAAGCAGGCAGAAAGCAACCCTGAGAATAAATACTCAGTATTGTTATTCTACTGGTTATTATTGTCTCATTCATTATTACATTTGTAAAATCAATAGCAAAGAAACTGCACCATACATTAAAGCTCATACTTACGAAGCCAGGAGTTCTCAAACAATTCCATAGCATGGAGCAATTATACTTAGTCAATATATTTAGATACATGTTACATATAGTATATATGAAAAATACCGTTCTTGTGTCTAAAACAAGCGATACAGATACATTTGCCACACTTAATAGCTCTAATTAATGACACTTATATACATCTATATTTTGTGGGGGCGCAGGAGTTCCTAAAATGAGCTTGCTGGGGTTCTGTGCGTTGTTTGTACTTGTACAAGATGAAATCACCCTTGCCGAGGGGGAAGGTGAATCAGCGGGCACAACTGTGCAGAAAAAAGTTGCAAAAAGGCTGGACTGGGCTATAAAAATACTTTATTTAAACATAGATTAAAAAGCAAGAGGAGGGGAAACAGACCCCTGCGCCTCTAACGCGTTTCACCCAGCCCAGCCTTTTTGCAACTTTTTTCTGCACAGTTGTGCCCGCTGATTCCCCTTCCCCCTCGGCAAGGGTGATTTCGTCTTGTCTCTGTACACAGCAAGGAGCACACAGATCCGGATGGAAAATGGACTCATGTGAGTACTTTATGACTACTACTTAAAAGTGGGAGCTTCCCCATGTTCACTGGATCATAGAGTTGCTGGACTTCCCCCAGACAACCCTTTTTATCCTTGCCAGACCGTGTTCCAACTAGGGGTTAATTCACATAGCTCCACACAGCTTTTCATTACAATAAGTGATCCGGATGCAGTAATTTATTTCCACAAGTGGGTCAAATGCTCTGCAGCACTAGTTAATTGAGGGACTCCACCTCAATATTCCTCTGTTGTTTGTACTTGTGTCTAAAAGCCAGATTTTGGTAGTGAAAAAAATGCACAAACTGCAGGAGAGCTGACAAGTGAATTTGGAAGGCTTCAGGGGCCACCACTGGGACCCTGGGACCACTGTTTGAGAACTACAATAAAAAAGCGATGAAAAAAATATAGGTTGCCTTATGACTTAGCATTGCTTATTAAATATGGTCCTAATTGTCTTACAGGCAGACAATATGCAAGAACATTTACAATACTACTTATAGAGCGTTTCACATTCCTCGTGCACACACTTAACCTTTAGACTAGAGTCATGTCACTGGCCCTCTGGCACTTCTGGCTCATGTGTTTGCTCTATAAGTGATCACATGACATGTCTGGTATCCAGATGCTGGAAACGGAAGTGTAGGGGTCTCCACTTCCATTTTGATTGGGCCGTCAGGTCGATAACGTTTTAGAAAATGAACCAGTACCCATGCTGTACCAGGTACATCATATTCATTATGGCACTTTAAGTGTTAAGTAGGCTAATATGTACAATAGTTTTCCTTATCTATGGAAACCGGCAAAATATTATCTTTTTTGTCGCCAGAAATATAAAATTTAAAGTTATACATAGTTCAATTACTTGGTTTAATTGTGGCTCTAATATTGCTTAACAAAAAGTGCACAGAATAGAGAAATGGAATCTTTAACACCGGCTGTGAGAACAATATGGTCTTTGATTGCTCAAAAATATAGACAACCATTGTTCTATATATAGTATATAATACGTGTCCTCGGTTTACTCCTCCACGTGTGCATATCTTAGGGGAGTAAGTTAATCAACACAGCTGCTAGCACGCAGAGTGCTATCAAAAGCAGCTATAACTTGTCAGAATCCCAACTTCCTTTGATGTGACAAAGATGAGATATTAGGGGGTCTGGCATAACAACATAACAGCATTTAGGATGAAGCCATTTTGTGTGAATATTTCAATCCGCCATCTTGTCTTGTCTTTGTGAGTCTAATTTCTGTGTTTCATTTCTGTGTTTCATTTCTGTATAAACAAATGTGTGAAGCAGAGAAGGGAATTTTTTCGCTCCTAGCTAAATTTATTGACTCTTCCTCATCCAATCAGCTTCAAATTAAAAGAGTAAACAGGCTAAAGGTTATGAGAACCAATGAGATAAACTTAGATTCTCGCAGTGAAACTAGTTCTCACACAAATGTCAGGTGGTAGGATAGGCACATCCCATTTAACCCCAGAATGGTTTCTAGCTGACAGGCAGTTATACAATATTATTATGTATTACAAAATGACATCAGCTTTAGTATTGTTATGTATTACAAAATGAGGTAATGTTTAGTGACGTGCAAGCCCCCCCATAAAGGGGTGGAGCGTTAGGATTTAGGGTATAAATATATGGCATACCGTGTTTATTGTTTAGAGAGCTTTTGTTTTGAAGCTGTCTCCGTTGTGCACTTGACTTGAATAAATTCACGTGTTATTCTGTTTCAAAATAACCTCAGACTGTGTTTTTTATTTACGCTTTTCACAGATGCATGTTCTGCTCCACCCTCCTCTGGTAAAGTTCTATAACCGTTTCTCTAATTGTATCTACAGCACTTCTATCATGTGACAACATAACATGTGGAAGCCTTTTAAGTCAGAGGTTCATACTGTATGGTCAAGTAAAAGCACACAGTCATTCAATTATATGATGCTAGAGTAGGCTTTGTAGTTTAGGAAAGTAGATGTGAATAAAAAGTGATATTGCATTGTTCTTTAAGACAGCGGTGCGCAATCTGTGGGGCGCGACCCCCAGGGGGGGCGCGAGACTGCCGACGGGGGGCGCGGGGTTTACAGAGGCCCCGCGCGCTTCCCGAAGGCACTTAAATTAAGTGCCGGGGGAGCTGCAGGGCCTCTGTAAACCATACTTACCCGTGGCTCCGGCGGCTTCCTCCCGGCGTCTCCATGGCAACGCGGCGTCAAAATGACGCTGCGAGGTCATGTGACGTCACGTTGCTATGGCAACGTGATGTCATTACGCCGGTGCGAGGGTAAGTTGGGGTTGGGGGGGGGGGCGCGGGAGTGAGGGGACAGCCGGCAGGGGGGCGCAGGGAAAAAAGTTTGCACCCCCCTGCTTTAAGACATGGATTAGACAGCTAAAAGAAAAGACTATACTTTAAAAAGATACAAATTAATTCATATTTATATATATATTGCACTAATTTAAACAGGATGAAATAGCATATGAAAAAGTTATGCTATCATAGTTGAAATATTAGAAGCCACGGATTGAAAATTACAGTGATACCCATGAATGCAAAGTCTAACCTTTAAATGTTATTTTATAGCCTAACTTTTCTACTGTTTAGAAGCATATCAGTGTTGGATAAGTGAGTCATAATCACAAGCCATGAAAAAAAGGAAGGCCATTGGTAATTGGCTGAATAGAGTATTTCTATTCCAAAGTTTGTGCATGTTATCTAGAAGTAAACCCAAAATGTAAATGTAGTACAAAAGTGAATTCCTAGTATACTTCACAACTCTGAAAACTACTCACAACAGGATCAGTCCTTGCAAAAATGTCCATTAACTGCCAAGCGTGATATAAATGCTTATCTTCACTAGGGCTAGCAACATGACTATTAAGCTTCAACTAGTAAGTAATGTGCTCATTCCATGAGTTTAACAATCCGTTATAAAATCAGACAACCTGACTGGGTAAGACAAAAGCTAAACAATATGGTAGCAATATCAGTATTCCACATAGCTCATAAAAGCAGCAGGCTGGTGGGGAGGGGCGGGGAGGGGCAGGCTGGTGGGGAGGGGCAGGGAGGGGCAGGGAGGGGCAGGGAGGGGCAGGCTGGTGGGGAGGGGAGAACTGGGAGCTGACCCACAGTGCCCTGATATCCAATTTCCAGAGATATTCTTGTCCTGGTGGCCAATAGAAAGTTGCAACACCGTCTTACTTTCTATTGTTGACGCTGCTGCCATATTTGTTGTTTTTTTGTGTCGCATCCTGAAACCCCCCCTCCCCCAACCCCCTCAAAAACTTAAATGTCTCAGGCTGACCCCACTCTAGGGACCCTTGGTTCAGGTACATAACAAACAAAAAACAGGGACTTCTACTTTAATCCACTATACCAACTGATAGCATGGTCAAAGGTAGACCAAGCTCAAAAACCCCCCACTGCTTTTTGTTCTTTTATTTTGTTATGTGAGCAGCATGCAACACCTGCAAAAACATTGTTTATTTAAGAAAAAGAAAAAATGAAAATGGGTGTCAGTGTTATTGCCACTTTGTTAATTTAGTTTATGACACCGGAATTTCCAGATCCCATAACATTCCAAGAAAATTAACTGCATTTTTAACTCGGTCTCCACAAATGACAACAGCAACATACAATGTAACAACATTTTTTAGCAGCATGGATGCCTCTCGCATTTGTGATACATTATTGCTAAACAAAATTAGTCTCAAACGAAAATGTCATATTAAAATGATGCTCTTTTCATACTCTCCTTCCTGATGTTACCATTCGGCCCCTCTCAAAGGCAGATGTATGAATTACATCACAAGAGGTGGCAACTTTACAGCGGCGAGATGCAGAACACTGAACATGACCGCACACAGAGGAAAACCATTTGAGTCCATTGGTTGGTATGAATGAAGTTGTTTCACTAATATTTAGCCCTTTCTGGATATTTTAAACTCACATGATTAGTACATTACATGAAAACATCCAGATCACAGTTTCCCTTAATTGGAATGCAGGCTGCCTTAAAGATTTTTATGCTAGAAACAATGAGCAGCTTGTCTGTTATTATTAGTACATTAAGGATCTGAAGACTTATGTAACCTCTTCCAATCCATTAAGATAAGTGACCTACATATAATACAGCTGTTTCCCATAATTATACAGTTAGTAACATGGTATATAAGCAACCTACCTTGTTAGAAAATAGGGTAACATGAAAAACAAAGCTCCATGACAGTTCATATACATTTTCACTTGTGTTTGTCCTTGATGACAAGAGAGGTATTTGACTCAAATCACACAGATTTGTTATATTATAATGAGCTCTGTAAACCCTGTAGAGATAAAATAGCCATACGGCATATCTGAACACAGGGGCTCCTTAATCAGTTTCCAGACAGGAAAAAAGTTTGCAATTGGTGCAAGGAACAGCGAAATATTTATTTGAACCACAGAGATTTTAAGTTTGACTTTTGAACCACAGAGATTTTAAGTGTACACAAAATTCAGCTGACACAAAGCTGTATATGCCAATTCCAACAAGTAATATAGAAAAACAAGCTGAGATCTCTCTGCATATTATTGTTGCCTTATGTGGAGGTCCTGCAGATGTACACTTCAAATGAACTAAACTGGGGTCAACAAGAAAATACCAAAGGTCCCTGAAAAAATCACCTTTTCAAGGAAGCCTATCTGGCAAACCCCTAACATCTACCACCACCCCTCTAACTCTATTGCGACCAACTAAGCGCTATGTACATTTATGGCGCTATATAAATAAAGACATACAATACAATACTGTGCGGCTGGACCAAACTCCATGCTAACACCCTCTAACATCCATGCCCTTAAACCTTAATGGGATTAGCTGTCGAGCTGAACCATACTCCCCCCTGAGGTACACTCAGTCCCACAATGAGCAGCCACTTTACCTTTTGTTTCAACATTGTCCCTCATTCTCGCTAGACTCTAGAGGATATGTGGGACAAAGTTGAAACAAAAGTCTAGAGTGTAATCTCTCTCACCAACAGGGCCCTCATTACCTTCTGTATCTGTGCATCTTTATCTTTATTTGTATGTAACGGTTTATGTAATTATCAAATCTCTGTACCCCCATTGTACCACGCTGCGGAATATGTTGGCGCTTTACAAATTAATAATAATAATAAAAATAAAAGCTAAATCTTTGCTGCAGTTAATTTTCATTTCCAGGTTCAATTGACAGTGGTTTATCTCATGGGGTGGGCAGACTTTTTCGTCAGCGCCCCCTGCCTGCTCTGCCCCTCTGCTCGCCCCCTCTCCCTTACCTTTTCTCCGGCATTTTCTGACGTCAAAACGTCATTTCACGACGCGCCGCCAGAAGCCGCCGTAAACACGGTAATGGAACTTACAAAGGCCTCGCGTTCTCCCCCGGCATTTCATTTAAACGCTTTGGGGAAGAGCGCGGGGCCTCTGTAAGCGCTGCGCCCCTTCCAGAAAATGTTGCGCCCCCCAGTTTGCACACTCCTGATTTATCTGATCATCTTGTCTAACTTCTTTACACACCGAAATGCTCAGAAATCTAATGCTCAGAGAGAAAACGGGGGACTAAAAAGTTTCGACAGACAGAGCTTCAGCCAACGGGAGGAAAACTCAATTTCCAAAACATTTCACTGTTCATCTACTAAGCAACAACAAAAAGCACTGTAATTATCTCTGATATTGCATCCCTTCATCTGACTCTTCGATCCACTAATACTGAATGCTTACACAAGGAAAAGAACCAAATTATGCAAACTTTAATTTATAGTTTCTTACAGAAAGCCCAGTAAGTAACGTACGCGTAAATCTGCCCAAGGGGACAATGATAAAACTTTCGCTTTTTTCCATTAGCTTGTACTGCTCGTATAACTTCAAAGAAGTTCAATGATGCTCAGAAAAGCTGACTTTGTTTTTCAACCTCTATAGCCCTGCACATTGATTTTGAAGAGGAGAGGAATAGGTGGGGTAGGGGGAGAGAAGCAAGATTGTTATTCAGTGATTGATAGTTGTTTTTATAGGGCTGAAGGAGAGCTATTGTTACCAACCAACTGCCTGCACTGTCAGTATTGTCTCAAATATACAGATGTGCTTCAGAACCAATATTTCATGGATGGCAGCCACAGTTACGCCAGGTGTCCCACACAGTGAGCACAAACTTGCAATCCAGCAGTAACATAAAGTAATTCATGATGGGAAATTAACACACAATAATGTTGAGATTGTAATTGAGCAATGGCATGTTGCATTGCAGCACTCCGTGGGGACTCTATGTCAAAGCAGTGAAAAGTTTGCATTGATGCACTGCACCATTTCTGATAGCAGCTCTAATACAGGACACTTGCTAATCAAGCATCTCACATTTAAAATAGATCAGTAGATTTGATCATTTACACCATGTTAGACCTGGTGGAGAATATTATGCAACAAAAAGGGAGAAATATGAATAGAGATTCGGTACCTGTTTCTTTTTAAAACTGTTTATTTATTTTTTTTCTTTTGGCACCTGCTTTTTTTAATATGTGTTTCTACCTGCTTTTATTGTATGAATCGTCACAAAACTGCAAGTCGATGCAAATGGGGCAAAACTGGAGTAGAATTTTTGATACATTGACAGCAAGAGAAGCAAGGTGAAATTCTCTAATAAGCATCTTGGTATATCACAAAATGTTTAAAAATGATTTATATATATATATATATATATATATATATATATATATATACATATATATATATATATATATATTTATACATATATATATATATATAGTCCATGGAGAGTAGTTGGCACTCACGTGTATGCAGTAAAAGGTAGGTGCATGTCCCTTAGCAGTAGTTAACAGGCAGGGGTGTTCCTCACAGCAGTGGTGCAGCCGCAGCAACGCAGTAGGAACGAGACAGCACTCAGAGGTAATTTTCAAAAAGATTGTATTGGAGTACTGTAGGTGGCACAAATGCCAACATTTCGGTCCTCACAGGGGGACCTTTCTCAAGGCAGTACCATACAATACCCACAATAAAGAGGTATAGAGACAAAAGCACTCAGCAGATCAAAATAAAGAATTGTATTAAAGTACACAAATACTTGCTCAAATCATCAACGTTTCGATCCCGGAGAGAGATCTTTATCAAGGAGGGTGCAGAGAACAATTGTGACTCAGTGACATTTATACCCAAAAGACACACCTACAAATAACAATTAAAAAACGCGCGAAAAACCAGGTGAGTACATAATTACAAGCAAATAAGTCAACAGCTGTGTAAGGAGCCACGCTATTGGCTGTAAAGCATGCACATGATGCAAACACAGAGAGTGTCCCGTAGCGTCATGGTTATAGAGCTGAGTAACTGATCCGGGTCCCAGAAGGCAGAGATCTCGGATTACCATGGCGTGAAGCATAACAAACAAACAGCGGTGGTATATGCGCATGTGCAACTACAAAAACCTCTGCAACACACAGTGGCTAGGAGTGATGTTATTGGCTATATGAAATATGCACAGCGCAAACACTAGTGGCATCCTAAGTTGCCATAGAAATGATTGAGGAATGTGTTCATCCGTGTCCCAGTAAGCAGAGACCTCCAATGCGCCTGTAAAAACAAATCCCCAATCAGATGTGGTGGTGTGCGCGCATGCGCAACTATAAAAAACTCAGCTGGCTATAATAAAGCAAAGGAAAATACTAACCACTGAATGAATAAAAAAATATTGCATAAATGATCAAAACCACATAAATAGTGACGAAATAATCAATACACACAGGACATGCCCAACAATATAGTGACCAAAGACATGGTCTGCATAATACTCACCAACTGCATGCGTATAAGAAATACATGGTCAGTATCAAAAAAGCCACATAGTGTCCAAAAAGCCACATAGTGTCCCTATTAAAATTTAAACAACTATATCAAAGAACAAACAGCAACAATGTTGCGGGCAGCCACATAAATACCATATAGTGGAGACCTGTAGGCTAAAATTGAGCCCCAGGTAGATCAGCTGTGGGCTTTTTTTTTAAAGAAAAAGGGACACTAATAGTAGCTGGACTGTTCATAAAGTATAAGACGTGGGACATGGTGCAGGGAGCGGCGCTGGGCAGCGCTGACGCTCATGCTCTCCTGCAAAAGCAGGAGATTTTTCTTGTCCTTGCATGAGCGCCAGCAAGCGCGCTTGTGTGCCGGGTGGGAGGCGGGCGGGAGGCGGGCCTGGAGGCGGAGCGGGAGGCGGGGCTAGCGCACCAAGTCACGGCACCGACATTACGGACTGCCATTGGCTTCTGGCAGTCACGTGACCGGCCCTGCGCTTCCCTCAGCGGCAAAATTTAAACTTGCCTGTCTCCTGCATTTCCACACGCCTCCGCACGCCTGCGGAAGTGTGCGGAAGCGCCGTCTAAAGCCGCGTTGATAGGGATAATGTTTCCCCTCAGCGCGGCTCAGCGCGCCACAGCACGGTCTTTTTGACCATGTCCGAGGCCTAAGAAAAAAAAACAATTGTGAGGAGTATATGTGAAGGAAAAAAGGGGGGGGGAGTTGAATGTTAATGTTCCTTTTGGAGATTTTGGAGAAAGGCAATGATGTTTTCTATCTCTTTTGAAAGTTCCTGAGTTTAACAGTCAGGGTGATGAAGTGATTATGTATCACGCGACACGTAGGGTGGACTATCTTGTGAACGGGAGGGCAGAGGCATGCATGCTCAGCCTCCGTACTGGGCAGGCAAACTCAGTTGGAGAGACCAGCAAGACCAAGATGCTGAAGGCCTCCACACTCCCCATAAGAGCGTGAAAGAGATTGTATTCTATTGAAGCCCTTTCTGGCCACAAAGGAGGTTGGAAGAGAATCGTGAACAACATTTCATATAATTTTGTCTTGAAAAAGTTGCCACACGGTCCCGTGTCACATTTATTCTTTCTGACCTATTTTCTGATTGCAGGAACAGATGATAATCAGTAGGGCTCCCATATGTAGAATTAATTATCCATAGTTACTGAATCCTTAATTAATTGACTTTCTACTCCAGTATACATAGGCATAATTCATCATAGTTGTAAATTGTACACACAGGGCCCAAGAACAGTTACTATGCACTTCTTTTAAATGCATCATCATATGAGTAAAAGCTAGAAAGTGAAAACAGGCTGTTCTTTACTTTGTAGGTATCCAGTTTCTATTGTTTAGGAGAACTATTAGCAAGAATCAATACATCCTCATCAATGTATTCAACAGGTCGTCCCCAGTGTGTAAAATCAGATAGCTTTCCCTCAAGGCTAACAGTTCTTGTTGTTATAATTACCAGAGTGTTACAAATAATCCAAATGTATTATTTTTTTCATGGCAATTGAGACCCATTTCATGCTCTAGCTGAGTGCTGCAGAGTTTTTGTTTGTTCCCATTTATTTGACAGATAATAAGTGTCTTAAAAAAATGCTAGTGCTATTTTGTATTCTGCAGCCACATTCACTGGGTCCCGTGGCAGTGCACATACTAGAACAGAACAGCAAATCCATTGGCCCTAGCTCTGAAGCAATATAATCAGTGTTACGAAACAGCTATGTGGTCTATGTATCAATGCAGAGAAAAGAGTGTTTGGACTGCACTTTAGAAAAGAAATGCGGCATGTGTAAGAACAGTTGCTTACATCTGATGCAGAATTTTAGACTTACATCACACTACTTCGGATATGGAAGGGAAAATGCTCAAGTTTGGCCCCAGAGTTGCCTTGCTACATAGACCCCCTATTTGTTTATCCACACTAAACTTTAAAAAACATGAACGTTTAGACAGACAATTATTTAGGCACAATAGTGATAACTGTTTTGGCAGTAGAAACATAATGGACAGCGTCAGTGCGAGCAGTCTTATCATACAGCTTTATATAACACACCTCGAGAGAGAGCACCACGAACAATGAGGTTACATCATTTTGCGAAGGTAAAATAACAATATCTAAGCCTGCACTGTGTTAATAACTGTGATGACCGTACTTAATGAAGACATCTGCACAGGGGAAAACAAGGTCACCAACTCATTTTATATAGGTCACTAAGCAGATGCCACATGATTTAAAGCAGTGGCTAGAAAGCTATATTGTACTTTTCTCCAGGTCTTGAACTGCTATCTATGTCATTAGCTGGTATTTATGAAACAGAAAGCTAACTACTTCAGCCACAGTGGCGCTTGTGGACATTACAAGCCCCATTGCACAGAAGGAGTTAAAGTGATGGGCGAAACAGGTATACTTCTAAATCAACACCATTCTAATTTATTTTTACTTTGTTTGTTTTTTCACACTTGCAAATGATAAATCATCAGATGTCATACGGAATATACTCCACTCATTAAAGCAGTAGGAAAATTGCCACTTACTTGATGTAGTATGGCACTTTGTTTGGTGAGATTGCCCTCTCCCAAGGACCCTGGACAGAAGCTGGGGGAAAAAAAGTGCAGACCTCAGGTCAAGTTCAAAGCAAACAGGAAAGGCAACATTAATCTTTGGAATTACAATTTTACACTTGGCCAGGCTGATATGGCTCTATTTGTTCATTTGTCCATGAAGGCAGGAAGGATTAACCTGCAGTTCTGAAATTTCTGCCCTAATCTGAGTGAAGATGAATTCATTCAACCCCAACAATTAAATACAAATCCTCCCCCCCCCCACTACTAAACTTAAAGGAGTGATAAAAGGCTGAACAAGTGGCATGTCTGTCATTCTGCTTTTGTTTTAATTTTGCTATCCTCTGTCCTTTCCACTGTTTTAGTTTTAATTCATTATTTTTCCCCTTCTCCTAAAATTGCACGGCCTGTTTGGTACGACATTTAGTTACTGAAAACTCACCTGGATGTGTATTCCCATGGAGGATCACTAGATTAAAAACACAGCTATGTACATATATTTCAATATTCAAACAATCAGCAATACCAGTATGCCCTCTAGTTGTATTCAAATACACACATTTTTCTGAAACTAGTGCATCAATTTACCACATCCAAATATAATGAGAACGGTATTAAGTTTAATGCAGTGAGCTACTGGTCCCATCAAATCACATGGGGAATGATTACATGGAAAAATGGGAGAAGTTATGGAGAAGTCACTCAGTGCACATAGGATAATGGGGGACATTAATTTCTTCAGCCACTTCTTTCTCAATAAAAGCACTTTACATTTAAACTGTCAAACACATGAGAGCCAAAAGACAAGTGTCTTCTACTGTATTTCACATTGATATTAAGGTACAGCACAATTTCTAGTGGCAGTGCAGAACATTGATTAGATACCTCAAGATCTGAGCCAAGCAGGAAATGTAAATTAGGTTTTGCCTAATTTATATACTAGCTGAAAATGCCGACATTACTTGGGAATTCTAAGAAACTGACCTAACCCTTCCCCTCCTGCTCTCACCCTCCCTAGCCCTTCTCTCTCTCCCACCCCCTATTCCCTCTCCCTCTCCTTCATCTCTCTCCCTCCCATCACTTTCCTTTAATACCTTATGATATCCCCAATTCTTTTCTGCCTCTCTCTCCTTCTCCAGCATTCTTACTTTCACCTCACAGACAAACTGACTTTCTCACTTTCTTTGTCTGCTTTCTGTGTAAGTTTTTGTAAGGATTCTGCTCGATCCGTGCCGGGTTTTGCTGCCAGTTCAGGTTTTCCAGACTGCTTGCCCTTTCTGCTTAAACTGGCCATTTTGTGTACTGGTAGCCTGCTATATAAGGCTGCAGTTCCTGGTGGGAGTTGACGAGCAAAGTTCTACGTTTGCAGTTCCTGTTTGTCTACGCTGTCACGCCTTACCCTTTCATTTGTTTGGGTTCCCCTGTTGTTGACCCCGACCTCGCTGCCTTATGCCTGCCCTGACCATTTTCCAGTTTACTGGAATTTGCACCAATGTCGCAAGCCCTGACCTCTGCCTGTTTACTGACAACGGATACTCTTACAGGACTCTGTCCCTGGGCTCTGGTCAGTTTATGTATTAGAGATATAGACGCTCGCAGCATGTCCCCGGGGATGGGAGCTCCTGCTAATATTGCATTGAACATGTGGAGCAACCTTGGGGCCAGAGATTTGACAAATTTCTTATAATAAAGCCCCGAGAAACCCTCTGGGCAGGTGCTTTTGATGGTTTCAGTTCTGTAATGGCCTGGGACACCTCTTCTAATGTGAAGTCAGCGCCCAGCGCCTGTCGGTCGTGCTCTGTCAATCTCCCCAGTTTCGAGTTAGCTAAGAAATCTCTTAAAGCTGTGCTCGTTTTATGGTTGTGTGCCACCTTTTCCCCGTCGTAAACTTTTTTCTATCATTTAGGAAATTGTATATTTTATTCTTAATCTAACTTTTTTATTTATATACTTAGTTTTTTAAAGTTACTATTCAGGTTCGTTTTTTTATATTATTATGTTTTACTAATGGGATTAACTGTGATGTTATGCTTGTGCTGATGTTCTCTTAAATCAGTGGATTGCTATGTATTGTTCTGTATTGATTTTTGTAGACCTCAAGGGTTAATATACTGAGATTTGGCAAATATGGTGATGACGTGAGCATTGTGGGACTATAAAGGTCAGGGAACCTGCACATATGAACTACTACAGCCTCTGATGAAGTTTCTGAGGAGGGAAGCGCGTTAGGCTAGTCTAAGGCCTGGGACATAGTGCCCCAAACAGTGCTGAGGCGCGCTGAGGTTCAGGGAAAGCGGTGCTTTCCCTGGCCTTACACAGCGCTCCATCAGGAGGCGGGCCGGGGGCGGGCCAGTGACGTCACGGAGCTGGTTCGCCCTCATTGGGCGAACCGCTCACGTGACCAGCACTGCGCTCCGGCAAGCGGGGAAATTTCAAAACGCCGTCAGACACATGCTTCCCCCAGCGTGGAGACGCGTGCGCGAGCCCCTGCTAAAGCCGCTCTCATTGCGGCTGCAGGGGCTCAGTGCCGAGCAGCAGCACGGCTCAGCATGGGTCAGCGCTCATGTCCCAGGCCTAAGAGACTGCAGAGACTCCCTAAGTGATTCTCCGTTTGGTTGGTGCCTGTGGAGACATGGAAGAGACTGAGACCCGCGCTGACGTCACGACTGGAGGTGACATTACACGCCGAAACTGAGAACTCGTGCATCCACAGCACTGAAAGGAGGTCTGTGAGACCCTTTGTGGTCTATCTGCACTTTGTCTGTGGACTAATTGTGAGTGTAACTTGTACAGCCTTGTGTGGTTTAATTCAATGCAGTATCATACTATGCCCTTCTCTCTTGCATTTTGTCTTTTCATGTATTCATCACGATCATCATTGGATATCCATTACCAAGCTGCTGTTAAGGATTCATTTATCGTTTAAATCCTACCCACCTAATGTAAGTACTGTAAATCCTCATTCACTGGTTTTAGCACTATCTATTTCACTGGTATTATGCTGCACATATTACTCACTCTGCCTGTTTGCACTCTGTCATTTGTTCTATTTCTGTCAGATGAGTTGGTAAACTCCTCACATGAGCTGCAGCAGGCAAATTAAGGATATTCATTCCTTGCATGCATTTATTCTCACTTATCTATGTCACTTGATTATTAATTGTCACATATGTTAGAATGTATAGTGATTTTTGCGCTCATTTTTTCTGCTAATCTTTTAAGGGAGCCTTCCAAAGTGCCTCAAGAGACCAGTGAATTGTGCCCATCCTCACATATAGATGTGAAACTTGGACCATAAATGCGAGGATAATTCAGAAGCTTCAAACAACACAAAGAAGTATGGAGAGCTGTATGCTGGGTATTACCCGAAGAGACCGGAAAGAGAACGAGTGAGCTTGAAAGCAATAAAACGTCAGTGACATCATTACAACAGTGAAGAAATTAAAATGGCAGTGGGCCGGACATCCAGTATCACAAAAAGAAATTACAATCTTTGAACAAAGAAGGTACTTGACTGTATTCCAAGGGATATCAAAAGACCAAGACTACGATCAAAAGTGAGATGGGAGGATGAAATAAAAAAAATATGTTGGAGCAATTTGGAGAATAGAGACTTGCAACCGCAGTACACAGGGAGATTTAGTGACTTCACAAGAAGATCACAAGAAGTTGTCACTGAAATAGGAATCGGGTTTACCATCTTTGATAATACATATAAAACACACAGGGTATACAAATATATATATAATTTTTATATTCCTGAATTATTTCCAGTCTGGCTCAACCTCCAACAACCCTTTCCCTTTCCTCACCAGCTCAGTCACTCTCGGCAACATTTAAACCCAGACATATAACAAATATAAAAAAGTGTGTGTGTGCAGAGCATGCACATTTTAAGTGAAACGTCTTTGTCTTTTGTCACAGAAATTGTATTTGTAATGGTGATGTTTTTAATTAAAAATCAAAACACAATTTCAGTGCCAAAACGCAATGGTTTGACTTAAAACATGTGTTATAGCTATTTGCACTTCTTTATTTATATTAACTGTGAATTCCTTGTGTTTGTGTCAGTCAGTGTGTGTGAGTCAGTGTGTGTGAGTCAGCGTGTGTGTCAGTCAGCGTGTGTGTCAGTCAGTGTATGTGTGTGTGTCATTCAGTCAGTGTGTGTGTGTGTGTGTGTGTGTGTGTCAGTCTGTGTGTGTGTGTGTGTCAGTCAGTGTGTGTGTGTGTGTGTCAGTCTGTGTGTGTGTGTGTCAGTCTGTGTGCGTGTCAGTCAGTCAGTGTGTGTGTCAGTCAGTGTGTGTGTGTGTGTGTGGGTGTGTGTCAGTCAGTGTGTGTGTGTGCCAGTCAGTGTGTGTGTGTGTCAGTCAGTGTGTGTGTGTGTCAGTCAGTATGTGTGTGTGTGTCAGTCTGTGTGCGTCAGTCAGTCAGTGTGTGTGTCAGTCAGTGTGTGTGTGTGTGTCAGTGTGTGTGTGTTATTCTCAGGGTCCTGCCCCACGTCTCTGACTCTCTTCACTCCCCCCCCCCACCTGAGCTGCAGACACGGCTGTGTGTGCTGGTGCCTACTGGCGGAGCAGCCCAGAAGTAGCCCCACTCTCTCCCCCGGCGGAGCTGTGTCCTGCACGGCAGAGGTAAAGGGACGCAGGGTTGTTCGGCAGCTTGTTGGGGGGGTGTGTGTGCATGGCGGCTCACTGGGTGGAGGCGAGGGTGTGCTCAGCGGCTCACTAGGTTGAGGGGAGGGTGTGCTCGGCAGCTCACTGGGGGGGAGGGTTTGCTTGGCGGCACTGGGGGGGGGGGGCGGAGGGTGTGCTTGGCAGGTGTGTACAGGGGATACAGTTACCAAGCTGGCGCAGGCGAGCTCCATATTTCCGCCGCTGCCTGAGCCCCGGAGCAGCCCCCACTCTCTCCCCCTCGGCGGAGCTGCGGCCGGATTTTGTGTGAGTCGTTTATTGTGTGTATTTGTGTGTGTGTGTGTGTGTGTGTGTCCGTCCAGCGCCTGCTCCTCCTGGTGGAAGCTGGCAACACTGATGGCCTCTTCTGCCAGGAGTGATGTCACTTTCGTCTCCAATGAACACATTCACGCCGCTAAAGAAAAAAACAAACTTCACATACTGTAACAGTCAGGAGAATGCAAACTGGGGGGCGCAGGATTTTTTTGGGGGGGCATGGCGGTTGCAGAGGCCCTGCGCTCTTCCCTGAGGCACTTAAATTAAATGCCGGGGGACCGCACGAGGCCTCTGAAACCTCATCTTATAGGGATTCAGCCGGCTTCTGGACGTGTTGCCATGGTAACGCGCGGCAAATGCTGCTGCGGGGTCAAGTGATATCACATGACTCGCGGCGTCATTTGACGCCGGTTCACAGGAAAAGGGGTGGGGGTGCGAGTGCTGGGGCTGACAGGCGGGGGGGGCGCAGCGCAGAAACTTTGTGCACCCCTGCTGTACCAGATACAGGTACATCACAAACATTTGTGTTTATTTATTAAAGGTACCATCCATACAACACTATCTTATTATCTAATTATTGTCATCTTTTTTATTTTTATTTTCTTTTACAAAAAAAGCCTATACTGTATATGAAACACAATATTCATGCATGAGAGTTGAGTTCCATTCATTATTACTAATGAGTGCTAATTCACAAGCATCTGTGAAGATTTTAGCCAAAACTGACTATTTTCAACGCTTGCTATTCGGAACCATGTCTGAATCTAGAGAGACTGCACTAGTGTTAAATCAGGTATGCCAACTTTGTCGTTTTGGATTTAATGGAGACATTGATTTATTGCATCCACCCTAGAGATGCCCTATATTATGAATGAAAGAGAAATTTGTCATCTGTTGCACTGTCACTGTCCTGAAGATGTGATAATAAACTTCACTTGTTTCTATCCAAGGGACTGATTGACTGTTTGTCTAGGATGTGAATAAGCAGAGTGGACAGTCAATGTGAAAAGAAAACCTGTGATTTATCAAGAGGTTTATTAAGCCAGACAATGCAGTGCTGTTGCCACAACTTGGGTTTAACATAGAACCCAAATAATGTGTGCCGTTCAAAAAACTGCTACTGTAACACTAAGGGCCCCTGCATGAGACCTTTGATTCTGTCATGACACTTTAACCCATTCAGGTCAGCTTAATTTATTTAAGCAAAGAATCCCCGTTCCAAAATTATTTTAAAAAAAAATTAGCTATGGAGGATCCCTCAGTACTCAGGTTGAAAAAAACACAGTGAGTTAACTAGACAGGATTGCTAATTGAAGTCTATATTTGCACCCGTTGTTAGGTTGCCAATTGAAATATTTTCCCTAAGAAAGGACCATTCACGTATGTATTCAAAGACCAGTTACACTAGGTAATTTTCCGATTTTGCAATAAAAATGCATTCTCTAGTATATTCATATATACCAGCTTGTAATCTATATAGTAACGACTGGTAGAGATGGAGCACCCATAAAGGCATTGTGATGCACTAACACTACGATACTTGGCACAAGAAATATTGCATCTCCATTGAAAACGCACAGAATATTTTCCGTGTTATTTCTTGTACTCCCTCAAACAACCAAAAAGGGCCTTATATCCTTAGTATATAGTGTCCTTATTGTATCGGACCTGCAATATATTTATGAAAAAATGAGTGGCTGATTAAAATAGTGAATTAAACCTTAAGGACTGTGATGAGATCTTCTATTCAATTTCCAAAAGCCCAGTTGATACTATTGTAAAGGAAAATATCAATACCAAGCTTCTATATAGGTGGTACCTCACTCGGATTAGAGTGCTTGTTATTTCCCCTGGTACCTCACACCTATGTCTTAGAGGCTGTGGACAACGTGAAACTTTTATTACACCTGTGGTGGTCTTGGCCCGGCACCTCTCCAAGAAGCTAGTGCAAAAGATCAAAGAACAGACCTTTCCCACTTGATCAGCTTTTCTCAGTAGAGGTCGTCATTCAAATGTAAATAAGAGAATATCTCACATATATATATACAGCAACCAGATGCTCCATTGCTGCTGTAGGTAACCAACACTCTTCTCTAACCTCATCATAAACTAAATATAGAATCGGACACATTTTCAAAATGGAGAAAGCTATCTGTTTCTTAAATGATTTCTTTTCCAAATTTTAAAAGACATGCGAGTCTTAATTATTCGACTCTGACCCCAGCCCAGGATTTATTCTAACTTTTATGCGGTTCCTTGAAATACTCTTCTTGACGCTTTCTCTGATTTTATATTGCTGTTAATTCATGAAAAATGTTGCTTTTCAATTTGCACCACTGACATCACAGTATTTCTTGTTTCACTGTGTACTCCTCTTTTTTCTGTAGCCCTTATATCTTATAAAATTCAAATATGTCTGAGTATTAAAAACAAAAATGTGCTGTAGCATTACAAATGTGGCTACACATTAAGCTGCGTCCATACTGTGGCAGACCGCACGAACCCGTCCGCACGCTGAGCGAACAGACTGCCTTAAGGCAGTGTTCGCGTACATGCAGTGTGCGGGTGCATGCGCGCGGAGGCAGGAGGGGGTGGGCGATGCGCGAGAAATCAGTTAAAATTGATTTTTCGGGCGATAGGGCGGTCAGGTGAGCGGTTCGCCCAATGAGGACGAACCAGCTCCGTGACGTCATGGGCACGGCCCATAGACACGCCCACGGACGGCACGCATACCATGGCCAGGGAAAGCACCCGCTTTCCCTCAGCCTCCACACGGGAGAAATGACTATGGACGCCGCCTTACATTACATCCCCCTGCTACATAGGTTAAAAAGCAACTAAAATGTTGAGAGGAAACACATAGTTGCTTTTTCTTTTGCAAGGTACTGTATTTGTTTTCCATTTTGTAATGTATGGTATTTTACCTTCGAAAACCACAGAAATCCACTGTAATGTGACCTTCAATTCCAGATCGAATGCCTTAAGCTCCAACTGTGATAAGTCAAAGCTTTTTGAACTAGTCTGTGGCATGCAGGTATATACTGATGTTAATATCCAATACTTTCTGAATGTTAACATGTAAAAATAGCCTTTTCCTGAAGTCATGGTGCCATCTGGTCATCAAAGCTTTCCTCCACCCCCCGAAGAAATTAAAGTCTAAGTAATTGCCATGCTGTTCTCTTGGCAAAATTACAGTTGCAGATATATAATCTGCATTTGCAACTGTAATGCTCATTTCTACTGTCTTTTGAGACCAGCGTTAATATTGTAAAATGGCCCCCTAATGAACATACTATAGCACTATTGTAGCCGCCTTCAAAGAAATTAGCTGCAAAAATATTTTGTGCTAGAAAATCCGTTGGAACAAGGCACAATTTCTGAGATATGAATCCCGTTGTGAAGCCAGGACTCACTTATCTGACTAACTAATTGTGAAATTAGTAATAATTCCGACTGTATATGCAACTCTTCAGTGCTTAACAAAAACAAGAAATGTGTCTTTTATATGCAGCACAGCACCAGTCCATATGCTCTTTATTTTGCAATGACCAATAACTGTAAAAATCTACCAACAACATCTTTGCAATCACTGGCTGCGGGTCACTTTAACGACAAATACACTTATATTCAGCTCTTTATTATTATGATACATCTCCTTGCAAATCACAGCTTTGCTGGAACTTGAGAGCATTTATCTGCATTTTTCATAACACTCTCGGACATCAGTTGTTTGTAATGTACTTTTGCAATTTTTTCTGCCTAGTTCAGCTGCTTTGGGTGCTGACTAAAGTGGGCTAAGAACATTTGTTATACCTGACACCGTTAATCTCAAAGGTAAAAGAAAAAGAATAAACATAAGCGCATAGCGGCTGGCAAATTACCTTTGCTGTGACAAAAATGTACAGTAAGAATACTGTAATACAACTAAGCAATAAATAAATAAAAGAATATGAATAATGAACTAATTTGTTTGTCCTCTAAATTCTATGATCCAAGAAAAGATGTAATGAAGCAAATATCATGTCCCACTAGACAGTATTTGTTAGCGTTAAAAATACTGGAAAAAACTGTTGTCTTTATTAAAAACTTTCATCCATAATAGTTTCAAGGGACTTCTACAGTGATTTTCCCTATTGCCCTGCCAGAGACGTCTGCTTCTTTCACAAATGAACTGTTCTGCAGTGTTTTTGGTTCTAGTGAACTCTAGATTGCTTTATGATAACTTTTACTGGAACAACAGAGAAATAAGTGACCTTTTGAAGTATCAACACTTCTTGCACTTGAGCTGGTGCAAATGCATATGGATACAGTAAATTAGTTGAGGGACGCACTCAGGCTGAATACATATTCCGCTGCTCACAGCTATATATTTTGTTAAGATCATTGGTCTCCTGGTATGGAGCCTGTTACTGAACCAGCCTGGTTCCAATAAGGGGGCTTATGTTCCATGCTTTCAATTCCACAGGGGTCTACAAAAAGCATTGATTGTAGAGCTTTTTAGTTCAGAGTAAATGAGTACTTCAGTATTAGGTGATATCTATTGTTATATTTATAGCCAGGGTACCTGAAGCTTCCGGTTACCTCCACGCTGTGTGGGGAGCTGTGGGGGGAGACCACGTCGGAGGAGAGAGTTGCGGCGACCCTTCCGATGGTCCGCGCATGCGCAGGATAGAAGTGCACGAAGCAGGACTAATCAGGTACAGGCTCTGAGCTGGGACTATAATTCCCATGAGCCTCAGCAGGATCATGAGGTGCCAGGCAGCCAATATGGCTAGAGAGTTGCTGCAGACAGGAAAGGGAAGCGTACAGCGGGGACCACGCTAGCCAGTGAGTCCTGGGAGAGCAGGGGGAGAGGGGGTGCGTAGTGCAGGGGTCAGTGACCCACTGCGTAGGCCAGGAAATCCCCTTAGGCCCCAGTACAGGCCCTGAGTCACCACCAGCTTGTGGTACAGCAGGGAACAGCTCTAGATAGGGAATTACTCACTTATTGATAGTGGCAGTCAGGGACACAGTATCTTCCTGAGCTGCATGGTGATCGATAGTTTGGGATCAGACTACAGAGCGGAGTCAAGACTTGTGAGAGACCTCCCTGACCATGAGGAATTACTCGTGAGAGACGGCGCTGGATCTGCGGATCCTTTTTGAAGTATCAGCGACCGGGTGCTGGAGCGCCCAGCAGGTATTATTATAAGTGCATGAACACCAGTACCTTTAGGCAAGGAGTACGCCTTGGGGGTGGGTTCTTTGGGGACACTGGGGGTTAAGTGACCAAGGAACTGGTCCAGTACATTGGACATGGCGTGGGGTGCACACGGTTGTGGGAGAGGGACACTGGCACAGTGGTGTGTATTCTGGATTACTGATATACAGTTATATCAATTGTAGAAGTGTATATGTTCATTATAGTTGTACTTGCCATATGTGATATATGTTTATATACTGTTCAATGTTATATGCGACACATGTGTATCCATGCCCACAAGTATATAGTAAAGGTTACTGAGTTGTGGATTGTTATTGTTATTCTTGTCCAGGTGAATCTCACCTAGCGGGGATCCTGGGCAAGTGGAGGCACTGCCAAGTTACTTATTGTTGCCCCAGGCTCCCAGTAAGCAGAGGCTCAGATCTCTGTGAGCCACAGGTATATACAGCATCAGTAGACCCGTATAGTTATAAGGAAAGAGGTATACATATTAAAAAAAGGTATTATAAGACAAGCTTTTGAATGTTCTCTCTCTTCCTCAGGTCAAGGTATTGCTAGCGAAGGTACACTGGGGTACCCAAGACAAAGGAATTCCCTTTGCAGCGCACCATAGTATATTAAAAAAAAACTTTATTTCAAAATAAAGTTTTTTCATTCAGTCATAACACATATATTGGGATGCGCTGCAAAGGGGATTCTTTTCTCTTGAGTACCCGAGTGTATGTTTGCTGCTCTTAGTCTCTCAGGCAGCACACAGTATAACTACAAACATAAGGTTTGAGCACGGTCCCCCACACCGCAAGGTATCAGCAGACCAGAGGAGGTGATAGACTTTTCGAAAGCTTGTCTTATAATATCAATTGTTAGTCCAATTAATAAATCTATCACTTAAAGCACTTATTTATGCTGCACTATAGCACAGCTATTTCTATTTAATTCATAGAGCTTTTTAGGAATCCACTCCAGGAAACAGGATAGTCCTGTACTGGACAAGGCAAAGGATTACTTTTGTCTCGTCAGCATTTTCAGAAACGCAACACCTTCTCACATGTAAGAAGACCTGCCTTCTGGGCAACCATTTCAAATGAAGGCAAAGCTTTCAGAGCAATATTTCCAGTTGAAAATGCTTCTGGGGGTTTCAGAGCAGTTATATATTTTTTGGCAACCACATATAACACCCATGCACGTGTCACCCTTGTAGGTATATCAGACATTTTTATTAACTGAAAATGTGAGACACTGAAGCTATATTTTAGAAATGGGGACATATATTGTTTTGTTTTGTTTATGACAAATACATGATATTACATTCAGCACGTTTTGACTGCAGTGCACAGCATGAATCTGTCTGAAATCCCATTAGGGGTATACATCATATTTTTCATAAGAACACTTTTTTCTTGGTTTCAAGGGATGCTCTGTGGAAGTCAGAGAAAAGTCACCATGAAGTCACTGACTTTCATGGATGTCATTGGTGCTATAACCACAAATTTGGATCCTTAATGAGGACATCTGCATTATTAAGCTGTTACTATACTGTAAGGATTAGCATTGTGCTAGTGGTGAGGTTTATCCTTTAGCACAGGCCGATGCTATTAATCCATACTAAGTCACTTATTTTCTCACAAATACTGATCCCTTTGGATTATATTCAGATACACTTTGAGACGCATGACTTATAGTCATCCAACTCAAAAACGTAATAGGCAGCTTGGGAGCTATCACTAAAAACAAATCTGTTTATTGTTGTTATATTTTGCAGTTAGATGTACAGTATCAGCATGTGAAGTAGTTCTGAGTAAAAGCAAAAACGTTTTACTCGTACCGCTGGCTACTTTTCTTATTGAAATACTGTGCACTGGTTGTATCTATTGTACATCATATTATATTCATGTATTTACCAGCAGGATAAAACGGGTCTTTGACTATTGCTCCAATAAATACGACAACGCTCTTTACTTCCCAACATGGGTCCCATTGCATTAAACAAACCTGCCCTCCCTAATGTCTCACATTAGGTCACTTGGTTTAGCTCTTTCCCTTTCTTTTTGAAACAGTAAATTGTCTTTATCATGCCACAAGACATAGGTTTCTTTTTATACCTACAAACGTTTTGATTCTTTATTAATCTGACCATTGAACTAACCAAATTGGCATCCACTGACAGGCTACAACTACATCATACACAAAATCCGGTAGCATATATAATTTTAAACCATGTCACTTCTTATTTCCATATTTTCAAAAAAAATTACAGAATTCTACTACAGGGAACTTCAACCTGGTCTAACCTTGTCACCCCTAAGTTTAAGTAATTGATTTGGGTTTGCGCTCAAATTTACTGTAACACACACACACACACACACACACACACACACACACACACACACACACACACACACACACACACACACACACACACACACACATGTAAATACAACTGTATGCTCATCTGCATGTCTTAGACAGGTCTGCAACCCCGACTTTCACCATTATCACCCAGCACACAGCACTTCCACTGCAGCAAGGGATTCTGGGAAATGACATGCAAATGAGCACACAGTGCCACTTTTTGCTTCCAAAACCATTTTTAACATGGTTCCCTATAGGCTTAAGCTATATATATATATATATAATGTGATACAGTAAATTTGAGGCAACACCCAAATCAATTACTTAAATAGTGAATAAATGTGATAAAAATACAAATAAATATCACCAAGAAGAGATGCAGCTGGCGTGAGGAATTTCGTAACCCGTCAAGAGAGCATCACAAAAACCACATGAAGCGCAAGAACTCCTCGCAAATGTGGTATGGTGTCGGTCAGGTAGGAATCTGGTAAGATACAGCTAGTACTCTATGCTCATGGATTAAAACAGGCAATTTGACCACTCTGGGTCCTGTAGTGCTGGATACAATTGTGCTGTGTAGTGGACGGGACCACGTTTCCTCCAAAGCGTTCACTTCCGCGTTCGAGTGGCGGGTGACATCACAGGCCCTCTTCACCAATCAGAGTCTGGAGCTGGATCTCCTTGTACTCACAGTGACGGCGGAGATGCGGGCAGGTGAGCGGTGGACACATTAGTCTCTCAGAAAATCCACAAATGATTTATAGAAGTAGCTCTGTAGGGTTCAGCAGTGGCAGCAGTCCACAGGATAAGACAAATAACCCTAGGCATTTCATCCGGGTACAACCGGACTTCTTCAGGGGAATATGAATGTGTAACAAGCCAATCTCAATGAAATAGTCCCTATAAGCATCGACGTCACGACACAAACGGCGGACACACGCGGCGCATAACGTGATTGGCTAACACATACTAATATATACAAAACAACCTTAATAATAAACGGACAATAAAATTAAGTCTATAAAGACAATAGAATACACAGTTACAAAAACAAACAATTAAATTAAAATGGAGCAAATGGAGGATGGATGATCTAAATGAAAACAGATAACCATTAGGCAACAAATATATAAACCAAAAAGACATGTACAATATATACACATTAGGATAAATAAATAAAAAATACCAATAAATACCCCAGAAAAAATAAAAGATAAAGATAAAAAATAAAAAGGCACAGTAACAGAACTAACTAAAACTAAAATATTGAAAATGAATTAAAAAAGAAAACCAGATCGATACCTATATTTAAGCCACAAGGTCTAAGTCTCCTCAATTTATGTATCCAGAATGTCTCTTTTTGAGATACCTCCTGTATTCGGTTTCCACCTCTCCAATGCAGAGCAACTAAGTCAATGCCCTGATAAATAAGGCCTACAGGATTTGGATCATGGAACTTCTTAAAATGTAACGAGACATTATGACTTTCTAGTCCAATAGTAATGTTTCGGATATGTTCCAAGATTCTTACACGGAGAGGTCTGATGGTACGACCTACATATTGTAGTCCGCAGGGACACTGGAGTAGGTAAATAAGTGAGGAACTCCTACAATTAATAAAAAATTTTGTTCATATAGAATTTACAAGCTTTACAGCTTGAACACTTATAAAAACCTTTAGGCTTATCCTCCAGCCATGTATTATCGGCTGTAATACATTTTAACAGACTTGGAGATACTCTGTTCTTAATATTTCTTGCTTTCGTGTACACTACTTGTGCTTGGTCTGGTAGAAAATCCTTTAATATTTGATCACTTTTTAAAATGTGCCAGTGTTTATTCAGTATTTTATTAATTTAAAAATTTTCACTATTAAATTGTGTAATAAAAGGAATGAAATTGGTTTTAACTTCTTTTTTAGGATTAGATTTTAATAAAAGGCTTCTTTCTATTTCTTTTGCTCTCCTTTTAGCGTCTGGTATAATCTCTTTCTATAAATCTTAAACACAGCGGACTGAGATTAAAAAATCTCAGGATCTGAACAGTTCTTACGGGGTCTTCTAAATTGCCCAACAAGGATATTAGAGGTCCATTGTGGATCATGACAGCTATTCTATAAAATATAATTATTGCAGTCAACCTGTTTAAAAAATGTTTTTGTTGAAATTTTATTTTTATCCACATACAGAACAAGATTTAGGAAATCTATGCTTGAACAGTTATATTTATATGTGAACTTCAAATTTAGATTGTTATTATTAACGTACAGGATGCATTCTTCAAGATTTTCAGCTGTGCCTTCCCAAATAAAGAGAATATCATCTATGTAACGTTTCCATGACAACTGGTTCGCGAGAACCGGTTTGGGATGGAAGATATAATCCTCCTTCCAATTGCCCATAAAAATGTTGGCATAGCTTGGCGCTAACCTGGGTCCCATGGCTGTATATATGTAGGTAAAAAAGCAGCAAGCACTCCAATGTAGATATCCAGAAAGGCCTGGTGCTAGTCCCATAAATAATGTAAAGAGTACGTTACCATCCAGCAGGCACTGCACACCCCCAGGAAGAAGATCCCTCTGGGGATCGAAATGGCCAATTTTTGTGTCTGTTTCAATACATTATTTTGCTGACTTACCTCTGAGTGCTGTCTCTCTTTGCTGTTCTGCTGCCCTGCTGGATGGTAACGTACCCTATATATATGTATACATGGTACAAATGTGCCAAATCCTTGCAAAATATTGAAATATAATAATTGAAGTATTTTTAAATAGATATATAACTAAATAACAATACTCTTTGGCCCTAATACTGGTCCTTTTGTTTTCTGATCGGCTCCTTTGCTTAGCTGAAATGCACTAACCTACCATCGTAAAAACTCACTCGCCTTTTCCTATCCTTCCACACAATAAACCCCCAGTATCCCTGCACTTTTTCTACTACTTTGATTCTTCTTCTCTTATCAGATTTGTTCATATGTTTCTTAACATAGAAACTTAACGGAATATTCAAGTATCTGCAAGTTTGTCCTTGTCAAACCTCGCGGTTTGTCAAGCACATAAATCGCAGGGAAAAATGGGACAATTACCTATATTCTGTAACAGAAATTGAATCTATTACATTGCGTCTATTAAAATTCACGTTCCTTGTGTTTAAAAAGCCAATCCGTGCAGATTGTACTTTGCTTTGAAGCGGAATTAACAGGCTTTCAATAAATATTGCTGAAAAGAATTGGAGTTTGTATTATATTTCTCCAAACAAGTTTTTTTTAAATTACTACAGTATACTCCACTACATAAAGTGCGTCATATTTTGACATAACAATAATGCTCCTAAACTAACTTTCAAATAACTTCATATAACTAATATTACATAACTTTCATGGATGGTCTAAAAAAGAAAGACAAGAAAAAATCAACATAACAATCAAACTGAAATAGGTAAGTGAAGTAATAAGTTATTTCCTTCCCATGCCCCCAAAATATGACATTACATTTAAAGAAAGTGCTTCCAACCCCAATAGCATTGAAGAATAACTTGTTAACAATATGCACTGAAATAGCAATATTTTGTTTGCTTACGTTTAAGCGGAGCATGCAAACTGTTGATGTCCAAAGATGTGGTTTGTAGCTTCTTCATAGCTAATCTGCTACCTGCAATATATAATAACTATATATACATGTAGGCTCAATATTTGGACAAATAATGTAGTTCAATATATGTTTTGAAAACATTCTTAGCTACAGAAGTATTACAGACTACTAAAAATTTAATTATTACTCAAAAAGGCAAAAAAAAAAAATGTCAGCAAAGTACATAATTAATTAGCGAGTACTGTAGAAGGGTAGAAATTAAAATAGAATAGTTAATAAAGCATCTGAAGTACATGCATGCTCAGCAAAGCTGAAATAGGCTGTGTGGATTGTAATGATGCAAATCCACATCTATTGAAGCGATCTCGCCAGCCTTGAGATGCTAAGAAAAAATCTGCGAGTTATTTGAAGCGGTTTTGCCTTTTTGAGTGAATGGAGCTACTACAAATTCAGCAAATTTGCAAACATTGCGTGTTGAAGCTATTTTTTGTCATACTATTCGGATTTGCAGAGCCAAAAATGAAACTTCTAAAAAAGCCTCTCTCGCATGGGTTGGATATGCAAGAAGGGCTGTCAGAATACGGGTACGTGTTATCCGAGTGAAAAAAAGGCTCTTTCCTCATGGTATGCACTTCTCACAACTACTAGAATATCCCCCTTAAAATTGAACAGCAGATAAGAACCACTAGGCTTAACCAAGTTGCCCATTTTCCTATCTGAATTAAAACCTAAGATGACATCCCACCATTTGACCCTGGCTTCCTTTTATATTTATGATAGCCTTCTATCTATAATATTGTTTCTTCCATAGTTTTCTACAATTGCAAGTTATTTCAAGGTTTATTGTGTACCTCTTATAATTGTTGTAAAGCTCTTTATTTAAATACGTTATAGTTGTTTTTGTCTATTGTTCGTAACCCTAAATATGAAGCTTCCTACATTTTCCATTGACTGTCGGATTTTACTGTAAACTTTTATGTACAATAATCAACAAACATAGTGTTGTCCCCACAATGATTTTAATAAATCCGTTGCAAAGGCATTTTGTACAGTTTCTGAAGATTAAAACCCACTGTATTGGCATCAGATGACGGCTTTGTGTGTTCCCTTAAAAGCACTGTGTACAGTATTTGTTATGCCTCTCTTTAACAGATGTGGTCATAATCTTTTATATTCATAGTGCATTCCCATACAAATGTGCATCTGAAGGATAAAATGTAGAAAAAAAACTTTTCAAAGAATGTAATAAGCATACAGCCAGGGGAGCGGTGGGATAAATGCCTGCAGACGCTTATCATTTTATATCAATATGCTTTGTAGCAAAACAGTCTCTCCAGGATATTTTGATTTCGGTTTTTATATTTTTCAATGGAAATAACCAATTCATGGGCCTCCTCTGTGTTTTTCAAAAGACAATTTACAAGAACAATAATAATGTGTACGTTCTTCCATTTTAACATAAGACTTGTGGTGGATGTTAGTTATTATCTGATTATTACCTAGACATTTAGACTTGGAAAATCATAGTATAAGTATTTCTTTGGTATCCATGCAATCTGATTGTAGACGGAAATTCATTTATTGAACCCTCTATGGCTTCAGGCTTTTAATTGTCCCGCTCAGTTTCAGTACTACCTCGGATGTTCTCTCAGCACACACACATTCTCTTTCTTTTTGTAATGTGATTGACACATTTAATTACACAAATATGCAGCAACATCAACAGTAATGGGAACATGTGTTTTGTTTATTTTTTTTCCTTTAAGCAATCATCTCAAATATACCTCTTTGTGCCATGGTAACGAAAAGAGCAACTTGTCAACTACAGCAAGGACTATTTCTAATTGAGACAAGGGTGAAAAATTATTTAATGCACCTTGCTACTGTAAGTCTAACTTAGACAAAATTTTTACTAATAAAGTGGATTATTGCTCTAATTTTGCCAGAGTTTTATAGCTGTGAGCCTTTGATAGATAGGAGATTCCAGGAGCATACAAAAAGCATTCTCTAAGTAGGAGCACAATGCAGCAAGTGCATCAGATACTCCACTCGTATCAAATATAAGACCAAGAAGGAAAAAAATAAAAAAATGCACACAAAAAAGGTTGAAATATCAAGATTACATTAAATAATTTCAATAGAAAGCCTAAAACAAAAGGCATAAGGCATCATCTGGTGAAGGGGTCCCAGAGACTTGGGGTACTGTAGGTGCCCCATTAAGATTTGTTGCCATTCTGTCTGGTTTTATTTTGTCAAGACACAAAATAATGAAGGCTGGCACTCAATAAAGATACAAAAATAGTACAAAAATATAGACCAATTTAACCCTTCTTGCCCGGCTCTTAAGATGTTTACATCATGATAGACTATTTACATGGCTGTGCTTAGTGTTCCATACCTTGGAAGGGTGCTGGATCCATGCAGGCTGGGTGTAGATATGAGATGTTAGAATGAAGGGCACCAGGAACATTTATAGTACAAAGAAATAACTTTATACACATCCGTTGATAATGCTCTGCATACAAGGGCAGACTTCACATAGACATTAACTGGTGACAAATAATATGGTCACTCTGTGCTTCTTCCCATGGTAGCTCTCACTTCTACACTAGAGAGGTACTTAGGCTTCTTTAGGATTTCATCTCCTTCGTAGCTCTCACTCCTATGCTGGGGAGGTACTTATACTTGTGTCTTTTAGTAATATTAGATTGGCAATCTCTTGTGTAGTTTCCTCAATGCCCTGTATCTGGTGGACCCTGGCTGACGGACACACACTATTCTTGGGGATCAGTATCGCTTTACTGTGGATGGCATTCTTCCTCTATACGTAACAGATCGGGAGTTTACTGAGGACATGTCGGTTGAGGTACACTATCTTCAGGGATCAGTATCCCTTCACTCTGTGTAGCATCTACTTTGTTCATATCTATTGGATCAGGGCTTCACTATGGACTCTCCGGTGGACCTGATACAACTATACACTGGAGTTTCTACTCTGAGAACTCCCTGCTGAGCACTTACCTGCTCCTCTTCTTGTTAGAGAACAATCGATGTTCATTACAATGGGCTCTATCTGTAAAGACAGATGAATGAAGGAACAAAGGGCACTGCGGATTTGAACAAAATAAACTAATTTATTGAGCCAACACGACGTTTCGACCTAAGTGGTCTTTTTCAAGTGACAATGGCAAGGCCATTGTCACTTGAAAAAGACCACTTAGGTCGAAACGTCGTGTTGGCTCAATAAATTAGTTTATTTTGTTCAAATCCGCAGTGCCCTTTGTTCCTTCATTCATCTGTCTTGGACTGATTGCAGGCTTTCGTGCAAACACTGGAGCACCGGTAATTGTATGTTTTTTTCTATTTTTGAGGTGTGCAGCATCACTTTATTTGTTCTGGACTCTATCTGTAAAGGGCATGTTCCCTAACTGAAAACATTAAAGGTGACAGGACCTCGTACTACACATAACTATACACTTAAACATATTTATATGACTTACAGTGAGGTCCTCTCCAACTGCTATTCCCGAGGAACCTGATTCTAGAACACTGGGGGCTCTATACATATCCTCCCATTTCCCTATTGAGACATCACTGGTCACAAGACTTACTGGGCAATGACTAAGTTTCTGCAATTCACCCTGTATCAAATGAAAAATCCCCAAACGAGAGTGCGTTCCTCAAAATGTAACATAAAAAAAAGGGCGGGGGATGGACAGAGAGAAAAAATACCAATTGTGTCATATTGTAAATGTCTGTTTTCCATGGAGGAGTACACTCTCTTTTTCGGATTTTGCATAATCTATATATGCTCAACTGGACCTGTGGACAGTTAACTGAAGACGTTCTATTATTCTATATGATATTGTGTACACTGTCACTAGATATTAGATTTGTATACAGTGTCACTAGATATTAGATTTATATAGTGTCACTAGATATTAGATTTGTATACACTGTCACTTTTAGAACTAGTGAGATAGAGTAGTGCCACAAATACTTACCTTTTGTCTATTATGTATCACATGATAGGGAATGTATAGGGTTGCCACATTTACGTTTATATAATACGGGATGCCAAAACCCAGTATGAAAGTGTCATAATGAGTAATGAATGATTTGCAAATGATTCGAGCTGAATGGTATCTCCCGTGTGACCTCTATTTTCTTTGGTATTTATTATCTCCGCTCTTGGCCGGGCGGGGAAAGACGCGCTTTGAACTAACAAATAGCAGTGAGATAAAAAGTAACGCCTATAGGGGTGGGTGTCATGGTCTAAGATGACCAGGCAGTGTCCTAACTTTCTTATTTTAATTATTTAGTAAGGTGACATCTATCTGGAAAGGAACTATTACACACAAGTGGAAATCTATTATGTTTTTATGACTGATTTTATTACAGGAATTTTAAATTCAGGCATTTCACGTCAACATTAAAATAAGGGACAATTATGCGTCCCTACAGCCCTTACCCATACATTCTCTCCTTTCCCCCCTTCCCTCCATTCTCTCCCTCCACCCTCCCCTCCATTCTCTCCTTTCCCACCTTACCTCCTCTTTCTTACCATCTTCCCTCCTCTCTCCCCACTCCCCCTCTCCCCCTTTCTCTCCTCCCCCTGCTCCTCTCTCCCCCTCCCTCCCATATCTCCCCCACCTCCACCTCTCTCCACCCTTCCTTCCTCTCTCCCCCTTCCCTCCTCTCTCCCACCTCCCCCCTCCCTCCTCTCTCTCCCCCTTCTCTCTCCACCCCTTCCCTCTCTCTCTCCCCTCCTCTCAACCCCCCCATCCATTCTCTCTCTCCCCTCCTCTCTCCCCCTCCCACTCACCCTTTCCCTCCTCTCTCCCCTCTTTCCCTTATTTCCTTTCTCTCCTTCCCCCTTCTCTCCCTTCTCTCCCCTGCACCCCTATCCTCCCTCCCACTGCTACCCTCTCTCCCCCCTCCTTCCCCCTGCTTCCCTCTCCTCCCTTCCACTTCTCTCCAATCCAGCCCCCCCTTCCACCACTTTTCGCTCAGCCTATACTGCCTCTCTCGTCCCATTGGTCAGAGCAGGGTCATGTGACACTGCTTTGCATTCTGAAGTGAAATTGAATAGTCTATCCAAGCACCAAGCTTGGGAGAGCTTACAAGCCCGCGCACGAGCGCGTGCGCGCAGCGTGAACGGGGACGTGAAGACACAGATCACAAGAATTAAACTCGGCAAGCACTGTGCGCTAAGCGCTAGCGTGGATGCAGCCTTATTCTTTCTCACCTCACTCCTTTGCCTCTATAGATACAGACTGAATGACATTAACAGCATTAGTAATCTTCCTAATTTATTTTAATTTAGCAAGATAATATTTGTGTTGCGTTAGACCGGCTGTGAAAAATAGCTCTTAGTCTAAATGTGTAGATAAAAGTAGAACTAGAATGCTGCATGTTCCAAGTGTCTACTTCTACAGTATTTGTGTGGGCTTTAATTATGAGAATAAAGTGGTATTTTATTTTGACAAAGCACACTGATACAAAATGATGCAAATGGATTTAAACACTGTGTTCCTTTCAGCAAAGTGCTTTAAAAAGTTGGAGAACTTTCTTTCTAAACACTGCTGGCAATACCCTGTATAAGATTAATGGCAGGCTGGGAAGAAAGCATTAAAACGGCCTGCCATGACTTCTCGCTCTCTCTCCTCGTATCTCAAAGAGATGCACTAGCTGCGCTTACAAGTACAGATGGACCCGTCAGGAGGAGAAGATGAATTTTAACCTTCTTGTGATAAGCATTACATGCGTATTCAGGAAATGTCTTGAACAACATCATTTTAATATTCAGACATTTATATTCTATTTATGCGCCACGGGCAGAATACTAATTATTAAAACCCAAAATAAGATTAACAGGTGCAGTCCTTTGTAGAACCCGAACTGACTAATGGCAATGACATGTTTTATGAAGTACATGCTGGTGGTTGTTTGAAATCAGTCACTTCTAAAAAGTTGTAAATAACTAAAATCTGAGTTAGTTTGTAAACGTGGTTTTCTCTTCTTTCAAATACTTGGATCAATGGTAGAGAAGGAAGCATGTCTAATTATGATGCAGTCAGGAAGTGAAACGATGGCGGTCACAGCAATTGGAGTTCAGCCAAAGTAAAATAAAATCAGCTTTAATAAATTATTTGCTGCACATCACAGAAGAAAACTCTGACGCGTTTCGTTCCTATGTGGAACTTTATCAAAGCTCTGTGACAAAGGATATTACAGACACCGGGCAGGGTAAGGGCAGCAGTTTGCGGCTTTATTAACTCATGAGTGTATTGTTCGTGGACAATTCATCTCTTGTGTTTTGCTTCATCCTGTTCACTAGCCCCCCACCCAGGGTGAGTACAATCATATTATCCTGTATATGACTTTATATTACAAATACAATAAGTGAGTTGCCTTTCTCTTTAAGTGGATTGTGAGTACATCTAGCCCCTATATGTGACTTTATCAGCATCAGCATATTGGGTTCATTCCCTCTTTTTTGCTATCTAATTATGATGTAATCAACAGGCCTGGACCACATGGGACAGGGGTGGGGAAAACAGTTGACTGAGATAGGATATACTTTTCCTGTTACCTGCTGAAAAGAAAGACAGTTTTCAAATAATTGCTGCCTTTACTGTTCGGGTGCCCTAAGAACGTTCAATGAATGTCACAAGGGCCATCCCTTACTTTTTGTTCTTTTTCTAGTGGAGACCGCTTACACCAGGCCTGCACAACTTGTACTGTAAGTGAGAAGGGCCGAACTGCTACAAAGAAAAAAAAAATTGGGTCGCACGGGTAAAATCATCATCATCACCATCATCATCACCATCATCATCATCATCTCTCCTCCAGCACCTCATCATCATCATATCTCCCCCAGCACCCTTCATCATCATCATCCTCATATCTCCCCCAGAACCCCTCACTATCAACCTTTGCGATACTCCCCATCTATCTCTCATACCCCCATCTCTCCCCCTCCACACCAAACACATACCCCCCTGCACAGCACACACATCACACACCCCCTGCACCTCACATCCCTCTCCCCAATTGCACCTCACATCGCTCTCCCCCATGCACCTCACATCACTCTCCCCCCTGCACCTCACATCACTCTCCCCCCTGCACCTCACATCACTCTACCCCTTGCACCTCACATCACTCCCCCCCCTTACACCTCACATCACTGTCCCCCCTTGCACCTCACACCACTCTCCCCCCTTGTACCTCATATTACTCTCCCCCTTGCACCTCAAATCACCCCCCTTGCATCTCAAATCACCCACCCTTGTACCTCAAATCACCCCCCATACACCTCAAATCACCCCCCATGCACCTCAAATCACCCCCATGCACCTCCAATGACCCCCCTGCACCTCAAATCACCCCCCATGCACCTCCAATGACCCCCCTTGCACCTCAAAGCACCCCCTTGTTCCTCAAATCACCCCCCCTTGTACCTCAAATCACCCCCTTGCCCCTCAAATCACCCCCCTTGCCCCTCAAATCACCCCCATGCACCTCCAATGACCCCCCTGCACCTCAAATCACCCCCCTTGCACCTCAAATCACCCCCCTTGCACCTCCAATCACCCCCCCCTGCACCTCCAATCACCCCCTACACCTCCCATCAACCATCACCCATCACCCTCCCCCCCTGCACCTCACATCACCCATCACCCTCTCCCCCCCTGCGCCTCACATCACCCACAGGGCCGCCAACAGAAATCATGGGGCCCGGGACAAATGAAAGGAGCAGCCCCCCCCCCCGAACCCATAGCGCACCTACCACGAAAAAATATCTTTTAGCGCGCAACTTTTACTTAACTGTTTTCTTATTGTGATACAGAAAAAAACATTACATCTCCCCCTCCTCATACTTCACCCCTCCCCTCCTCCCTCTCCCTTCACCCACCCTCTCTCTCTCCCTTCTCCCCCCCTCTCCCCTCTCTCTCTCCCTTCTGCCCCCCCTCTCTCTCCCTCTTCCCCCCTCTCTCCCTTCTCCCCCCCTCTCTCTCCCTTCTCCCCCTTCTGCCTCCTCTCTCTCCCCCCTCTCCCTCCCCCTTCTCCCCCTACCCCTTCTACCCTCCCCCTTCTTCCCCTACCCCTTCTACCCCCGCCCCTTCTCCCCATCCCTTCTCCCCCCACCACATCACTCCGTTTGCCCCACCCCACAGCAGCCCGTTTGCCCCCCCACCAGCAGCCCATTTTACACCCCCACCCATGCAGCAGACCGTTTTTCACCCCCCCCCCCTGCAGCAGCCCGTTTTTCACTCCCCCCCCCTACAGCAGCCTGTTACACACACACACAAACACTCACGGCTGCCGCATCCTCCTCATGCTGCTGCCTCCGTGCACCGCCGACGACTCGCGCACCCCAAAACCCAAGGGGGGGTCGCCGCCACTTTTTTTTAACTTTTTTTTTTTAATTTGTAAATTTTTTTTATTTAATTACCTGGTGCCCGGCCGGAGTCATCGCGGGCCGCACAGAGAGGCCAGGGGGGCCGCATGCGGCCCGTGGGCCATATGTTGTGCAGGCCTGGCTTACACAATCTGGGTGGAAGAGATAGGGACCATCCTACTTCATCAAACACGTGATAGCTGGAGAGCATTCACATGGTCGCAATTTGCCTGTGAGGCCGGGGCTCTCTGGTACCTCGGCAACATTGACACTGAACAAGTTCAGAATAATTTAGGTTAATTACATTGCAGCTATATTTCCAAAAACAATGTTTTGTGAGTTACTGTAAGACGGTTTACACCTTTAAACAGAAGTGTCCAAAACACTTTGCAATGTTACTCTGGCACTTACTGTACAAGAACACTTCTGAAGTCATCTCCTAACATTAACATCTTATTGGTCTGGCAATATAAATTAGCAACTTCTTCTCTTTGATCTAATCGTGACCTTTAATGGCTAAATGATAATAAAAGCCAGTACCATTGAGATATAATTAAAATAATAATCTAGCAAACATCAATTTTTGCAGAAAATACTCCATGTGGACATATTTGCCTTCAAACGAGGCACTGTTATTCTGCATTCCTTATTATCAGCGTATAAAGGTATTTTGGATCTTATTCTTTTATTCTTCCCTGTGTTTTGGGAAATGATGTGATGTGCGTATGATTACAAGATGTATTCAATTCTGCATCTCTTTCTGTCAGCATTAAAAAAAAAAAGTCACTAGGTCTGAGGTGGCATAAAAAAAAAAAAGATCTGCGTCAACTGTAAGAAACAGGATGACCAAGTTTCTTGCATTTCATACAGCCACAAGCAGCCAATCTATTATAGAATAGTCGTGTGCAAAAACCACCTTTTATATGCTGTGGTAGGGTACATATACCTCAGACAGTATTTTCACCTTTGAACGTATAAAAGAAAATGTCATAACCTAAATCAGTGTTTTTGAGCCAGGGTTCCTAGGAACCCTTGGGCTACCCGGGATCTCTAAAGAGTTCCCTGTAATTTTCATGTCATTTTAAAATGGTACCAAATACAGAAGAATTTACAATGCATCTGATGTCAGACGCGCTATTAGAGAGGGCTGGGGTTCCTCACAATGCATCTGATGTCAGACGCGCTATTAGAGAGGGTCGGGGTTCCTCATAATTTCACATGTAAAAAGGTTGGAAACCACTGGTCTTAATGTGTAGCACAGATATGTTTTGAGCCCTGCTCATGTTTGTAAACGACTATGGTGATAAGGTGTAAAAAGTGATTTATGTAAGCAGAGCCGCCAACAGAAATCATGGGGCCTTGGTCAAAAGAAAGGAGCAGCGCCACCCCCCCCCAACCCATAGCACACCTACCACGAAAAAATATTTTTTATCGTGCAACTTCTACTTAACTGTTTTCTTCTTATTGTTATATGGAAAAAAAAAACATTATAATGCAATCTGTTTATTTTTATATTTTCAACAAAAGACTGCATGCCTGAGTGGGTGGGTGACTGACTGACTGACTGTAGGGGTGGGTGACTGTCTGGGTAGGTGACTGCCTGGGTGGATGACTGCCTGGGTAAAGGACTGACTGGGTAAGTGACTGGGTGGGTGACTGACTGGCTGTGTGGGTGGGTGACTGCCTGGGTGGTTTTGCCCCTTGACTGCCTTGAATGAGTTACTGGGTGGGTAGGTGACTGAGTGACTTGACTGGGTGACTGAGTGACTGGGTGGATTGGTGATTGTGGTTGACTGAGTGACTGGGTGGGTGACTGACTGACTTGAGTGACTGGGTGGGTGACTGGGTGGATGAGTTGGGTGGGTGACTGCCTGGGTGGGTGAGTGACTGGGTGGGTGAGTGGTTGGGTGAGTGAGTGTCTTGACTGGGTGGGTGGGTGACTGGGTGGGTGGGTGAGTGACTGGGTGGGTGAGTGACTGGGTGGGTGAGTGACTGGGTGGGTGAGTGACTGCATGGGTGAGTGACTGGGTGGGTGAGTGACTGGGTGGGTGAGTGACTGGGTCGGTGAGTGACTGGGTGAGTGACTGGGTGGTTGGGTGAGTGAGTGACTGCTTGGGTGAGTGAGTGTCTTGACTGGGTGGGTGGGTGGGTGACTGGTTGGGTGGGTGAGTGACTGAGTGAGTGACTGGGTGGGTGAGTGACTGGGTGAGTGAGTGACTGGGTGGGTGACTGACTGACTTGAGTGACTGGGTGGGTGACTGGGTGGATGGGTGGATGAGTTGGGTGGGTGACTGCCTGGGTGGGTGAGTGACTGGGTGGGTGAGTGACTGGGTGGGTGAGTGACTGGGTGGTTGGGTGAGTGAGTGACTGCTTGGGTTGGTGACTGACCTTGACTGGGTGGGTGCTGCTTCCTGCTTCCTTGCCTGCCAGACGCTTCCTCCCCTGCCCCCAATATCCCCGCAGCTGCTGCCCCATGTTGGGAGCAGGGAGAGAGCGGGGGGCGGGGAGGGGGGGAGCGGGCCCACAGGCAGCACGCCGGACACCCTGCTTTCCCCAGCCATGACCTTGGCTCTGCGCACGGGAATCACCGTCATATATTTTTATTGACTTTGTTTCTAATAAAAGGGGCACTGCCGGGCAGGCCTGACTAACACCAACCCTGGCAGACCCCCCCTGTTGACGGGCCTGTATGGAAGGGGCAAAAAACAGCAGCTTACAAGACTGGCACCACCACTCTATAATGAATTGACCGTTCATTTAAAAAAAAAGTGCAAACCCGTCTAACTATATTTTCTCATCATTATTACAGGCTTATCATCGGCCAGTAAAGAGCATAGAGTGCTGGCCTGTTTGCTTGGCTGACTCTTGCTAACTGCTTGTCAGCAGTCTGGCTGCTGCTTTATGTACCAGGTGCTGTGTACAAATTACCTGGCAGATAGGAAAAGGGCAAAGCTAAATGGTGCATCTTGCTGAAATTTTATATAAAATGGCAAAAGAGAAAGATGGACTACTGAGGGAAAAGGATCCCCACGCGTCCACCATGTTAATTATATATATATATATATATATATATATATATAAAATCATGGCAACAATTAAAAGTAATGATTGAATTAATTATTTTCAACATGAATTAGAGACAAGTGCACTGCTTATGTTATGTAACACAGAAGCATTTTATATATATATATATATATATATATATATATATATATATATATATATATATATATATATATATATATATATAATGCTTCTGTGTTACATAACATAAGCAGTGCACTTGTCTCTAATTCATGTTGAAAATAATTAATTCAATCATTACTTTTAATTGTTGCCATGATTTTATGGGGCTAATCTAAGACTGAGCCACTGATTGAGCCACCTGTCCTGTAGCAGGGATAGCCTGAAAACCTGACCTGTTGGGGGGTCTTGAGGACTGGACATGATGGAACTAAAATGGTAGACACCATCTAAACACACCCTCGTTTCGTGATATAAACACCTGGATGCTGCTCAGAGTGCCACACTTCACAAATGCACAAGTCTGTACCTTCAAAGCAGCTTCACAAATGCCGATCAGCGGCTACACAATGCACTTCTAGGATTTTTACACGTTTTTCTAGGATTTTGCCCTTTTTTCACTTTGGTACAGAGCCCCCTAAGTGTCCTCTACAAAGTCTGCTATATCCTTTATACTTCAAGCCAACAGCATGAGATAGCCCTTTCTGAGTATAGGGCAGTAGATCTGCGGGAACTAATGAAATATTGATACCTGCTTTTTAAGTGTAGCCAGGTCTCCCCTGCCTGCCAGCACCCCCCCTCACCTGGTAGCCGATCGCGGGGGCCGCCGAGTCCAGTGGCGGCTCCACCCGGCGATCGCAGAGGTGAGGGCGGTCAGGTCCCGGCTCGGGGGTTGCCAGGGACGCGTGCGGCCGGTTGCCAGGGCCGCACGCGCGTCACGGGGATCCCGGCGCTCCCGGAGCCGGGCTGCGATGGCGCCGCCATTGCCCCTTAGCTCGTGCATGCGCAGTGGTCACGAAAGCGCAAGGATTACCCCAGCTTCAGGGAGAAGTCGCGCGAGAGTAGGGACAGGTAGGGAGATGTTGCGGCGACCATTAGGGATTCGCGCAGGCGCAGGGAAGGAGCGCACACGGCCTCAATGTAAGTGCAGCCTCCACGGGACTACAACTCCCATGAGGCTTAGGGCCAAGGACACCAGGTGTATGAGTGTGGCCAATGAGGGCCAAGGATGTCTAGGGGAAGAGAAGGATACATTTCGCGCGCTTAGCCCACGCTGGCAGTTGGAGTCAGGGAGCTGTGAGGGAAGGAAGGGTGCGGGGAGTGAGTACAGCTCCTGCACCCAGATAGGTACCCACACCCCAGGTAGGCCCCAACTCCCCACTAGGTTAGTGGGTAAGTGCTGAGGGAGGCCCAAGATAGGGACGCTGCCCTTAGTGTAGTGCTGCCTTGTCAGAGTCACGGCTGTCAGTGCTGTGAGGTCTGACAGGCAGGCACCTTGTTGCTCAGTACTTTGGCTGCGAGCATCCAGTGGGTCACAGCTTGTTGCTGCAGGCGCTGGGATAAGTTAAGTAGTAGTCATGACTGGGAAGAGTTAAGGGAGTGGGGCAGGTTATTAACCCCTGTAGACCCCTAGGAGTTTACCTCAAAGCCATTACAGGTTGCTGTGCTGTAGGGACGGCCTATAGTATAGCGCATGTCACGTAGTGCTGTAGGGACAGGCCCTATGTTAGGGATCCTGTCACAGTAGGGTAGATTAGATAGGGACATAGCGGACGCTGCGGTTCCTGCTAAGAGGTTCGGATCTAAGTTGGGGTCCTCAGAGACTGTTTCCAGGTTGGGATCGCCCCTGGCGGTCCGCGTGCAAGGAGGCCGGTTGGGGATCAGATGACGTCATCCTACGACTGATCCTTTGTGAAGTTGTTGCTGATCCGAGCACCGGAGTGCTCGGCAGGTACTATACAGTCATAAGTGCACCAACGGGCCCTTAGTGTAATTGTGGCTGCGCAGTCACCCATTGCGTCTCTCTGCAAGAGTGCGGGACATTGGGCGGGGTTCTTTGGACACTGGGTGGGATCACCTGGTGTTGGGGAAGTGTCCTGCGGGACGTCGCAGTAAGTGTCTCCTCGAGAGAGGGACACCTGTTCTGATATGTTTGTATGGTCTTGTGTTATATGCTGTTTCCAGTAAATGGTATTAGTTAATATATATCACGGTGTGTGAGTATTGATTATTTGTATGTGTCCTGCGAGGAACCACTCCCCCTATGGTGGGAGCCATCGCAGGTGGAGGCGCTGAATTGAGTAAGTGGTTACGCCTAGTATATATTGCCCCAGGTTCCCCGTGGCGGAAGCTCAGCCCTCCTGTGAGCCAACAGGTAACGCACCACACCTATGGTAACACCGTATGTTTCTCCGCACCCACAGTATAATCTGCGATTGGGGGGGGGGGGGGGGGGGGAAACCCGTTACATAAGTCATGTTCACAATTCACAGCATAATTGAAGTGCTTCTGCATATACACACATATCTTGGTAAAAACAGATATTGAGCAAATAATATCCATCCCCAATCTATCTTCTTATTTACACCCTAAATGTGCCTCTTTTATGTTACTAATGCCATTGTTTTTGCCTAGGCAGCTACTGCACATGCCCTTTTTAACACTGAACCTCACTTGTACACAAAGAAAGCAAACGGCCATGGGAGAGCGTGAGCGTGGTCTTCACACTCTCTACCTAAGAAGATGTACATTTATACTGTGCAGATTTTATGAATTGCTTGCAAAATATTTAAGTATAATCATTTGTACATATTTAAGTGTATCCAAAAATTAATCTTGTGGCCCTTCTACCCCTATGTTTGAAAAAACGGTTTAAGCGCTTGTAGTTAATCAACAGCAACTCCAAACAAAGAGAGGCATTCTATATCTAACACACTATTACTCATGTTCATAACAGGGAGATATATTAATAATCCATTGACGGACAGTGGGTTGTGGAATATGTTCTCAGGGAGAAAGTAGAAAGAAATTGTTAGGGAGAGTTGCAGTAGAACTGGGTCAAACATACATATTTTCAGGGGAAAAACGGATGACTTGATTGATAGATAATAGTAAAAGGATTCTGCTCATTTATGCTCCAAAAATACAAATATATGGCTAAGGAGGTTGGTACAATAACAGAGATGGTTAATATGCAGGATAAAAGTATTCTATTTTATGGACACTGGTCAATTAAAGGTGCAATCCCACCTAGTATGTCATAAATGACAGTAATATATCACAGGTTACAACTAGATAATCGCCACCTTGTTGGGGTTTTTTTGCAATGGTGAAGGGATTAAAGGCATGTTTCCACTTGGGAATAAAGTATACAAGCTTTTGTTAGGGGATAGCTAGAGACTCAGCCAGGAATGCAGAAATAATTCCAAAATTGTAGTGATCAGGGGTGAGCTATAAAACAGATTTTAGTCAATCATGACATCCTCTCTAAAGCAGAGAACTGATCATGTAAAGGGGAGAACAATTGTACCAAAACATTTCTATACAAGTAAAACTCCCGTTGGGAGAAAAGAGCTGTATAAATAAAGTTATTATTATTATTATTATTATTAGAACAGCACTGTGAAGTGATAACCCAAGGTATATACTCCAATATTCCTCGCTTGATCTCATGTTTATGTTCTCAGCAGACTATCCCTATGTTGTCCTGTAACATTAGTACACTGGCAAAAAAAGCCGTTGTCTGCTATTTTTAGTGCATGTCCCTTCTTCTATCTATCTCTGACAAGGCCCTGGGGCACCAAAATTATGAAAGTTGTACAAAAAGTATTGTCAAGGTTCACATCTATTCCAGACATTGGTGATTTATCTAAAGAAATAATTTTCATTTGACAGCTACATCATGTCAAACGTGAACAAGTCATTCTCACAGCAGAAGCCGTAAATATATTACACGGAGTAGAAGACGAATAAGGAATTGTATAGAAGACCAGCATAGATTTGTATGTCCTCTTTTGACATATATCTTATAAACTTATAAGAGCATGGAGTCCTAATATGAAAAGTATGCTGTAAAGCTTAACTAGTTAGAATGAAGGCAATAAAATATATGGATACTGGTAGTCTAGCTCAAAGATAATAGCGAATGAATAGCATGGACACACACACACACACACACACACACACACACACACACACACACACACACACACACACACACACACACACACACACACACACACACACACACTACTTCACCCCCTCGTAATATTGCTATTTTGCAGACAATTTCATGACCATTTGAAAATTAGGGAGATACAGTATGGATGGAATTGCAAAACCTTTTTTTCTATCAGGAAGAAATACTTAAATCTAAACATTTTCTTCTAAATGTCAGGGAATCCCATAAGATTAATAAAGACTTGGCTAGAATGGTGGCACATTTAACACCTTTGAATAGCGATGAATAAAAGAACCGTCTAAAAATGCTTCAGTATGTCTGCTTAAATAGTCATAGAAAGAGTCAGGCTGCAAAAAGTGTCAATGTATTCCCGCCGGAGAAGTCTTAAAACTTGTTAGGTATAGTAACCTACTTGGATTAGGGTAACCTTACATAGCAGGGTTTGAGAGTGCACTATTCAACAGAAACAAATAATCATGAGTGTAGCATCTTTGAGATTTAATGATGAGATTTGACATGATTTAATGGACATGATTTTTCTGACCCATCACCAAAACCCAATTACTCCTCCAACACTTTTATAGATCACTGTTGGTGACCTAAGGCCGCGGGCATGGTCAGCGCTTAGCCGCTGAGCCGCGCTCACGCTTGCCAGGGAGCCCCGGCAGCCGCAATGAGATCGGCTTTAGCAGGGGCTCACGCACGCTTCCGCAGGCGTGCGGAGACATAGCAGTCAAATTTTTTTTAGTTTACGCGCTGACGGGAGTGGAGGGCCCAATGAGGGCGAACCAGCTCCGTGATGTCACTGGCCCGCCCATAGACACGCCCCTGGACGGCGTGCGTAGTAAGGCCAGGGAAAGCACCCGCTTTCCCTCAGCCTCCGCGCGCCTGCGCACAAGAGAAATGTCTATGGATTCAGCCTAAGAAAAACTGTCTGCCTTAAAATAACTGGGGTACAGTACTTGGAAACTGTAAATACAAATAACACTTGTAAGCACATTTACATCTCTGCCACTAACAGAAACTACACCACATGTGCACCTTTAAAGAGGTACTCCAAGCGACAAAAAAAGTTTTAAAGCAGGGTTTCTTCGGAGCTGAACTACGCTTATTTCAGCTGCTTGGACCCCCTGTTTCTCGAGGTAACGTAGGAGGTGCCGGTGGCAGCCTCGGCTGGGCTAGTTGGGATAACAAAATGGCAGCTTAAACGTCCCATGTCACACAAGCCAACAGGAATCTGTGACATCATCCCTTTGTGCCTTTCTATTGGCCAGTGGGACATTTAAAAAGTAGAGGGATACCGGCGTAAGGAGATATCTCATGAAGCAGAGGGTCCACAGAGCTGAAATAAACGTGGTTCAGCTCCGAAGACCCCCTCCATCCCCCTCCCCCCCCCCCATCCAGAGCTTTAAACCTATTTATTTATTTATTTTAAAACATATTGCTTGGGCTGCTCCTTTAAGAGCACCATGACACAAACTGTCTTGTTAAAATGGCCACAAATTAGAAGTAGTTTATTTCTGAGCTCTCTCCCTCCTTTGTAGTGATCATTATTTTGTGCTCTAGAAAGCTTAAAACTCTTTAAAAATACTTTCAAGTTTTAAAAGGGAGAGAAAAGAGAACATAAACCATCAAACAAATTATATTTGATAAAAGCTGCAGGAGACCTCAACATGGTATCTGAGAGGCCATATCCCGCCCCAGGATGAAAGAACAAAAAGAGATGTGCATAGTACAGTAGCTGAAGCTGCTACGGTCTGATTTTATACACGGAATAGTCCCAAATAAGGGTGTTCTTAGGGGTTTTAATCTAGAGCTAAAACACTTGGAAACACAAACTTCATGCAGTCTGAAAAGTCTGTGCCATTGCCCAAACATGAAACAAGTTAGCTGAGCAGGAACAATTTAGGAACTGCAAACATTGGGGAAAAGGCGTCAAGCTGGAATATGCCTTAAAATTGACACTAAAACCAATGTGAAAATGCATCTTTAAACATCAATGAATCAATTGTTTTGAGATGGGTTTACGCAGTGCATTAGCAGGAGAGGAGAGCACCGTCTAATGAAATGTCTCATCTGCCTGAGGCAAAACTCCCAGACAAGTCTGAGTAGGAGTAACACTCGGTGCAAACAGATCTGCCCCCAATGTAAAATGTTTCATTATAACCCTGTTTTTGACATTGCTGCACAGCTAGAAGGAAATCTGTTTAATGTACGGCTAGTCACACGAGTTTGATATATAGCTTCCAATATGTCCTCTTTGCAGTTACATTAGTCCTGGGCCCTTCAGTGATGACCCTGAATGAGTTTTCTAGTTCAGCAATACAGAATATTCAACAGTATAGGCCTCGGTTAAAAATCCTAACTAAACTATTGACAGCTGGAGAAGAGAAGGTTCATCAGCCATTTAATGAGGTGAACTACGGGCATAAAAACTGAAGGTTAAAACAATTAACATGGCTGGTCACTTAAATTAAGAGCTGATTAGGTAAGAATGCCAGAATTAAATTGACATGGCTCCATTCTGGTATTCACATGGCTGAGATACAGAAAAATAACAAATAAAGCAAACATTAATAGAGCTTAATAAACAGTGTCAAGTTTATAATTAGAAAATAAGAGGTTTAAATAAAAGAGTATCTAACTCATTTATTGCTGCTGAGACATGTACTACCAATGGCAATTTAGGAGATGTTTATTTTTTTCAGCATTCATTTATTTTTTGTATCTCACTGGTAGGAGAAAAAAATGAAAGGAGAGCTGTGTTTGTCTTTTTTCAATGCATTGAGACATGATATATATATATATTAGTTCAAAATTTTGTTTTACAGTACAACAGGAGATATTCAAGAGTTTGGTTACACTGTAGCGAAAAAAAATGTATTGTCCATATCCCAAGGCAATTTTGAACTAAATATGGAGAGAGAAAAAAGGTACTTTCAACTCTTGCATCGATGCTTCATGTGTAGAATTTTGCTATTTTAAGAGTATGAATAGGAGGACACACATTACAATGGGATATATCACATTGTGACTCGGTGTATAAATCTCTTTGATAAACAGTCAGCAACAGATGTAAAGAATGTAATTACCAAGTTTCTTACATTCAGCGCCTGCAGTAACAAAAAATGGTACAGTGCTTGAAACTAAACTTTACTTTGCATTGATACACAAACCCCAAGGAGTTCAAAGCAGAAATTGCTACTTGTTGGTATCGTACATAGTAGTTATTTGCTAGATCAATGTTTGTAAAATAAGAAATTCATAGTTAAACATATCAAATGCATATGATTAAAAGCTTTGGCTTAGGATCTCTATGGCTAGACTGATGAATATGTAGCGTGGCACATGCATCTGTGAAGATGTTTAAATCACCCCTCTGTGTGGAGTACAGATATGAACTGCAACACAAGCAAATAAAATATTAAGTTCAGAAACCATAGGAGTGGATCATACTGTGTTTGTAGTTGCCAATGTCTAAGAATATGCGTGAGAAAGATTTGAACAAAAATACAAATATCTGGAGAGTGAGACACCATTGAGCTGCCACCGAGATTCACTGCGCACTGATAGGAGGTATCCAAGCTTCATCAAGCACTATCTGCCATTGATTTATATAGCAGATAACACAGGACAGAGCACCAATTCCGCTTATTAGAGCTTAGTGAAGATTACTGATGTTACAAATAAGTGAGCCGGCCAACGAATAAGGTCTACTGGAAATGAGTCACATTTGGAAGAACTGTAAATGCAAATTATAACACAGGAGCGCGAGATGCAGAGCTCTTACATTACGCGGTCACGAGAATAATCAACTATAGTTCATCCACAGAAGTGCAAGTTGATATCTACATATCAAACCCAATTGAAATGATCTCTATCCTTGATTCTAATAAAACTACTTTTCTGCAATACTCCATCTATACCATCCGCCTCCTGAAAACCCAACAGCCAAATGTAAGAGCTTCAGTTTTAGATAACAGTGTGGGCACAATAGATCATGCTCCCACACAATCAGATTGTTTATACGCTCTTTCATACTACAGAAAGACCGGCTATCTATCGTAAGTTGCTTGCCTATACAGTACATCTGCTGTTCTTGTCTCTCCCTGCAAGCTCCCTGTGTTCAGGCATCAAATTGCTGTTTTGCTTTCCTCTTTTGTAGGGGTGTTGACTGCCTTCTGAGAAAATCAAGAAACTCTTACTGAGGGCACATAAAGTAGAGGTGTAACCAAATGTGTAAGCCTTTTCAGAATTGCATCAATCAAGCAACACTGGCCATATGGCTGCATTCAAAGTACCCCAGAGTCAGGCCATGCTCCTAAGTAAGGAAGTACTTGCTATATTAATATTTCAGGGTGGTGAGTGGGAAGAATGCATGTGACCGCATAGGTACAGTAGTAAAATCATAGCATATTTGGCATCATCACACTAATCAGATAAGTATTCAATAGTATTACAATACAACTCCAGCTCTAACGGAACAGGTCATCTAATGGGTTATGATGGTGCTAGCTTTATAAGGGTCTTAAGAAAAAAAAACTTCTAGACCCCCCCCCCAATGATCCCTCACATAAAACATTAGTTTAAAAAAAGTCGTTATTTAGATGATTCTGACTGTTCAATAGCGGTATTTTTAAGATTTTGACTTGCTTGCTAAATGCTCCTTGATTTTATGTCCCAACTGTCACAATCCTAAGGACCAAAACGAATGATGGTTTTGGGCTAAACACGAATTACATTTTAATGAGATAATTCTGACTTCCCAACCTCCTAATGAATAGAAGACCCCTGAGCCTGTTCAGATGGTTAGATAGCTAAACACATAAGTGCTCTGCTCAAGATTGGCTCTTGCAAGTATATTGTTGTTCCGAACATTCTAGGTGAAGGGGGCTGACTTCCTAATGACTTGGTAGCATTTCAAGCCTCAAATGTGCACAGTGGGATAACCGAGCACGTGAAGTGGGGCTGTTGAGTAGACCTAAAAGCATGCAGGTTAATTAGCAGAAGTTAAAATTGCTTACTGGAAAGAAAATGCTGGGATGTGGGGCCAAAATCCCTGTGGGCTTCGTGCAACTGTCTGATGCGTTCATCAATGGACACCTAGGAGGAAAAGAAGAAGAAATGATTATTTCAACACGTAGCGATGAGTGGCAATTAAGGAAGCAAGATATTATTGCTCTTTGAGCCTTAGGGTCTCTGAAAGTGAAATGCTGCGGTAGGAGTTTAAAACACTAACGCTAATGCGTTTTTTTATTATTGCTTGCAATACATTGCCTCATTTAAACTCTGTATCAAATCAAAACACTAGAAAACAAATGGCTGTTTTTCTGTAAGTCATTCAACTGAAATCCATATGTCATCCCTTTATAATCTACAATATACACTGTTAAAGGTGATATCGTGCTTACTCAGCTGAAGTTTCTGAGTATGTAGACTTCCTCTAGAATCCTACATGTCTATAAATTGCTCTTATATTTAAACTACCAGGGGGCAAGAAATAGAAGGTATTTAAGGTAATGCTGCAATCAACATATACTTAGGCTGGGGCCAAGGTACCGCAGACCGTGCAGACGCATCCGCACGCTGACCGAACAGACTGCCGTAAGTCAGTGATCACGTCCATGCGGCGTGCGGACGGAGGAAGGAGGGGGCGCGCGTTGTGCAAGAAATCAGTCGAAACTGATTTCTTGGCGCGACACGCAGGTCACGTGAGCAGTTCGCCCAATGAGGGCGAACCAGCTCTGTGACGCCCCTAGGCACGCCCTCCACGTCCGTCCACCATGGCCAGGTAAAGCTCCAGCTTCACACGCGTCACTTCCCAGCCTCCGCACGGGCGGAAACACCATGGCCCCAACCTAAGAGATCCTGTCTGTCCATCAAGCACACAAAGGTACTTAGAAATCATCCCATTGACAGAAATCAGTTGACCACTACAACTTCATGACAAATGTGGATACTTCACCCTTGGATGTTTTAGCTTTTGAGTAAATGGCACTGCAACTTAAAATGTCTTCTCCTTTAAGCAAAGAATGTGTTTTTTGTTTGTTTTGTTTTTTTTATGTGCTGTTTAAGAAGCCTGATAACTACATTTTAATGGTACCAGTACAGCAGAAATAATGGTACTTTCTCCACACTGTATTTTTAAAGTACCGTATAGTAAGTGATGCTATCCATAAGACACCTTCCAGTCCATTCAAGTGAATGCTCCGCAAGCTGTCTTCCACCGCTTGAAGGTGTCTTAAGGAATAGCACTGCTTAGTAAATATGGGGCTATACATCAGAAAAGCATAGACTTTTTGGCAGGTATGGGCCAACTTGCCCATCGTCTTCCTATTTCAGCACTTGCGGTGAAGCCTCAGACCCCACATGCTCCCTTGCTGTATTCTATATGTAGTATTCCCTTATACCGTATTGGCCCGAATATAGTGTGAGGTTTTTTGCCTTAAATAGCCCTGCCTAAACCTGCACTCGCACTATAAATCGCAGCCTTGTATTTACCTACGGGGAAAAAAATCCAAGATGGCCACTGGGAGCTCCCGGTCGTCCCGACACGGCGCCGGCACCGAACAGATCGGTTGCCACCGACCTGAGGAGGTGAGAGCCACAGCAGCAGGGAACCCCCTGATAGGAATCTGGTCCCAGCGCTGCGGGAGGCTGACAGCGGAGGACCTGTGGAGCTGCAGCGGAGGAACCACAGGTAAGAAGAGGTGGCCATTTTGTCCCGGCGCTTCACTGCAGCCTCGCCACCCCCCCCCCCCCCCCCCTGATCATCAGCTGTTCGGCTCAACAGAGGAAACACAGGACTTCACAGGCTGATCCCAATTGCACAGTGGGTACCAGACTGGCAACAAAAGAGCATTTTTTACATATTTCTGGGGCTATTTTATCACTGTTTTAGTGATAGAATTACCCCAGAAAAATATTTTAAAAATCCCCTTGGCAAGGAGCAGGTCTATCAATTTTTCCTGTAGAAAACCTTAACAACTGTAGGGGTCGTATTATGTGCGAGGTCGCACTATATTCGGGCCAATACCGAATCTATGTCAAGCAATGCTGTGTTTTACTTAGTTTACTATGTTGATAACTATATTATCCACTATAATGTATAGTTTTATGTTGTGTTGCATTGCCAGGGTTTGAAGCGCTGTACAGATTTTTCTTTATAGGAACAATGAATCAGCACCTCAGCTTACTGTCTTATTTTATGCCATTAGAGGCCCATAAAGGTAATGGACAAGATCACAAGGATCTGGCATTGTGTCCTGAATGGAGTCATTCAAAGTCAAGGTTATTGGCGCTGTTGTAATATTTCAAAGCAAAAAGGCAATCATTCGGACACTACTTCTACCTGCCCTAACCATGACACCAACATCTAAATTGTATCATGTTAATAGGAAGACTTTTTATATTAGTGTGCCGGGCAGAGGCAATGCTGGATACTGCTATAGACATAGCTATGTTATTACAATAATGGCATGTCAATGTAACTACTGGTATTACATGTTTAATTTGAGCCAACAACACAATGCTAGTTTTAGGTGAAAAAAAGAATCCGTTTCACAAGAACTATTGGAATAATTTGCTGAAATATTATATAGAACCATGCAGCTGATTATGACAGATCAATTATGATCATTCTGCCTAGTATTGTACAGGTTATTAAGACTTTTAATCAGTGTTAGGACCTGTGAATTATGGTCATGCCTTGGAGGGGCTCACAGGCTTACAATGCTTTGGCCAAAGTGTTAAACTAAATGACCCTTTTATTCAAGAGATATGTAGGTATTTCACTGTGTATTTTTGCCATTGGATGTAGCACTGGGCTCTGTGTGTGTTTGTAGTATATCTTGCCATGCCCAGTAGCACTCCTTTTTGACATTTATATACATATATATATATATATATATATATATATATATATTTTGCGGTAACTTTTGGGGCTTAAATTGGTTACTGGGTATCTGTTGTTTGTGAACTATTATATCGCAACTAATAGTGTAAAGGAAACCTTTACATCACTGAACGAATATTTTCAGAGTATACAACAAAGAAGCTACCAAAAAAAGCTGCCATGGCCACTGTGATAAAATGAGAGCATACTATCCCTTTGCTTCCAAAATGATTTAGGGTGGACAGATGTAGATGTGTGCATACAGTAGTTAATATATTGATTTTGTTACCGTTGTGCCTGTGTGAAAATGGCTGAGCAAGAAAGAATTGCAGCTAGATACCACTGTGGGTCATAAAAGGGAATTCAACTGTAGGTAAAGTATCCAGGGATAGAAATGGATGCCTAACGTTTACAAATGAGAAATAAATATGGTTGTGCACCTCTGCTCTGTGGGTCGAGAAATAAATTAAAATCCATGTGCTACGTGTGCAATAAATGTTTACAGTGACTGCATCATTATTTTCGCAAATTGTGCTACAATGGTGAGTGTTACCCCTGAGGCACATGCTTGGAAAGGTGCAAGAAACGTTAATGAGACATGTTGTCACTGCTAACTAAACGTATATTTGTCATATTTCTCTTGTGTAAAGCACTAAACTCCAATACTGCTGTATTAGTACGTTTTGACTTCAGCGGATTCACAGGGAAGAACAGATGTAAAATCAGTACATCTACAATGTCTCAAATGTTATATGAAGACATCTCCCCTGTACTGGAAAAGAGTTCATCTGCATTCCAAAATATGGCACTAAAATCTTCTCCAGCACAGAGAAGACGGCTTCATGTCATAATGAATATGGGCCATACTTTGGGTTTATAGACTGAGCGATCTAATTATAATTCAGGATATCCCAGCTCCAGCACAGATGGCTCAATCAGAGGCTCAGTCAAAGGCTGAGCCTCTGATTGAGTCACCTGTGCTGAAGCATAGATTGATCTTTCCACCTGTGCTGAAGCAGGGATATTCTGAAAACCTGAACTGTTTGGGGGGGGGGGGGCTTGTGGACTGGGGTTGAGAACCCCTGTTCTACCAAACAACTCTAGCCATTGTAATGCCCTTTCTCCTATCTTTTCTGAAAGCACTCTTCTGTGATATATAGCAATGCTATGAAAACAAAGAATGTCCACTATTTATTATTTATTACCCTGTTTGTCCATCATTTTCATCAAAACAACTCCCCTAAAAACAGCATCATAAGTTGTAAATGGCTCTTTTCTGACACCCTGAAAATACTTCGCTACAATAATAATTGTGTATAAATAATAACAAAGCAAACTAAAATAGGTTTCTCAAATGCCACATTTTCTCTATTGGCAGCGATATCTCTCCTTCTCATAACTCCCATAAAATGCCACAATCCACATTCATTTGTACCCAAGAGCTTTCTGCACATTCACCAGACTTTATTACAAAAATGTGAGACCTTAGCTATAATCTGCAAAGCCTAAAATATGATTGTGCTATATATTGTTTCAATACTAATAAAGAAACACAGTAAAGTGCGTTGAGAAGCTGGCTGACTTCTGCGCCCAAATGTAAACAGTTAACTCCTTCAATGTCACATAGCTGTAGAGCGTGTGCCATGAAGGCCCTTATGACGTACATTGTAGGCCATTAGATTTTGCTAGTTTTCTCGGGGGCGTTTGACCGCGAATTAAACTCAAAGGGAGGACCCTACCCCTTCCGTCTTACATTACTGGATGCAGGCAGATTCCGTGGCCATAGAGGTGGCTAGAACCTCTAGAACTGAAAGGATTAAGGATTTCACTTGGGGGTTTAGAATACACAGAAGTTTTAAATGGTCACCATTTTGCAGCAAACCCGTTGTCACTTGTACATTTTACATTTGAATAGATTTTTTTTAAAGGCTAAAAAGTATTATTTGTGATGCTACAGTAGTTACTACAGAGAAGTGTTCCTTCCTCCCCCCACCTCGTTTTTGGAGTTATAACTCTGCAAAAGATGTCAAAGTACATTCTGTTTGATAACTCAATGCTGATGACAAGCTCTGATCTTTTCTAGATTAGTAGGCTGCAGTTGATGTGTGGCGCAGATGGCAAACTTCATCATGATATTTCATTACTGCTTATTGACTTAGACAAGTAAGAAATCTTTACCTTGTCTTTAAATGGTAAAGTCGGAAGCTTTGCTGGCCTAGTGCACGTCTACATATTTCAAGTAGATGGGGCATTACCTCACAACTAGAAATGAGAGAACCCGTTGAAACATCCCAAAATGGCCGACTTTAATATCTGCCTTTATTTCAATAAATACACTTTTGACAATTTCAAAGTAAACATTGTTGGAGATAATGTATGAAGGCAATTTTGGAGCAACATTTACCCAACTACTGTAGTAATATTTGCATCTTGGGTCTCTTTGTTTGTTTGCTCCAATATTTTGCCCATGAGCGTTTGCAGTTTGAGCTTTAGTGAGTACAAGACAGTCCATGCTTGTCTGTTCATCACTTTTTACGTATGTCCAAAAATCTGTTACGTCTGTGGTGGCATAAACCTCTTGTGTGTACTGTTCAAGTAGAAAATGATGTGTGTCAAAATATTGTTTTACACCCCATTATCTGAAATCTTAAAATATTGTAAGGGCTTGCAGGTTTGAGTTAAAAGGGGCCATATTTACTAAGCGGTGCTATTTCCCAAGACACCTTCCAGCACCTGGTGACCCATTCACTGAAATGGACTCACAGTACAATGGAAGGTATCTCACTGAATAGCAGCACTGCGGAACTATGGGCCTCAGACTTTTAGACTATTGTGGCACTTCTGGCAAGAAGACTATTAAGACATAATAGCTAAGATCAATAAAGACATAATATACTCCCCGGTAGAAAGAAGCATCACGTTGCAAGCAGCCCATACAGTAGCTAGATACTTACAAAGCAAACCTATAAGTTATTTGTCATCATTCTTATAAACTTAAACACAGAGAGTATTGAAAAGAAACACAACAGGATTGCTAATGAAATGAAAGTTTGTTGCATGCTTAAAAAATCTGTTGTAAGTAGAATTCATAAACAAAAATCCTGAAGCAAAGCCTGGAAGAAAATGTACAGAATTTATTTCAGAAAACAAGACATCAATGCCTGCTGCAATACAAGACCAGTTACCCATGTTTCACAGTAAATTCCAGCCCAAAAAAACATCAATACATCAAGAGAACATTATCTGAGAATTCAATTTACTGTATGTCACACCAGGAAAGTAAAATAACACAATTTATACGATAAACATTTTTGCTGAAACCACAGGTAACTGAGGACAAGACCAATTTCATATTGTAGAAGCCTGGCTGATTGGCATCTGTTATCAATCTGAGTACTGATTGAGCACAATATTTCAAACAACGTCATGCAATCTTCATAATAAAAGTGTAATTAGCAGAAAATCTTATGAATGTGCTGCACAAATACAGTGTGTGTGTGTGTGTGTGTGTGTGTGTGTGTGTGTGTGTGTGTGTGTGTGTGTGTGTGTATATATATATATATATATATATATATATAAATATATATATTTATAATGATGTCTCTATCACTGCATTTCTCTATATGGGGTATAGTATTTCTCTATATGGGATTTATTTACAATGATAAATAATACACTAACAGGCCCACCGTCCCTTTAAGTCAAAACAAATCTTAAAATAAACGCCTACTCCTCTTAGGAGACTAACTACACATGCAGCTTCAGCCCTTACTAACTGGATGGACAGCTAAGCTGGTTACCACCCCAAAATAGGTGCTATTATAGCTAAACATATACAGTATCTTCCTTCCTTCCTTTCTAAGGGAGCTCAGCCCCACAAAAGCTCAGAGAATCTCTTCTCTGTAAGTCCAATGTTTAAGGGCAGGACATCCCCACTTCAGCACGGTCTCGTGTCCTTCCTTCTTCCTAGGATTAACAACCCAGGCAGATCCAGCAGGCTCCGCGACCACCGTCCAGTGAGCCTAGGGGACTGTGCCAGCTTCACATAGCTGGGGAGAACTCTTCTCTGTCCCCCTTCTCTGGGAACAGCAGTCAGTCTCTTTGTGTATAGTCACTTCCTGACTTTTAAAACTCGATGAGCAATCAGGAGTTCATCCTGCTCAATTAGCCAGCAGCTGCTGCTGGCTTCTCTAGGGAAATTAACCCTCTGTGCGTTAGAAAGTCCCATAGCTGCCCTATTCCAGCACCTAGAGGCCAGTGATGGTATCACAATTTATATATATTATAGGAGTTCCACAGTTTTCATTTAGATTATGCAAAAAATCAAAACCATTGGGGCAACGACATATGGCTCCCAGGATGCTACTTAATATGATGTTGCCCCGTCATCAAAGAGTTAAAAATGCAAGGTGTTAAGAAATGCCAAATATAAGTTTGCACATGAATTATATGTAGATGTAGAAAATATACATGGGGCTATTGCGGCTAGAGGTAAATGCTAATGTAACTATCCATGATGAGTACATATGTACTGTATACAGACATCTACAGAAGAGCCTTTACTTACATTTCTGGAAGCAGTATCATTGCAGAGTATATAGAAATAATGTGCGATGTGAAGCACTATCTATTTAAATCACAGAAGATGCATAGACAGCAGGCAGTTCATTTACCAAAGAATCAAAATATTGGCAGCATATAATACATCTGGCCTTATGACTTTAAAATTCAAGGGTGACATCTACCTCATATTTTGCAAGCTAATTACCAATGTAAGTTGATGGAATAGTAACTTGTCAAATAATTGTCAAGACCCTTCAAAACCACTATAAATGTTCTCTGCTTCTGAGAATAAGATTAAGCTCAGGGATCTTTTAACTTTTACTTATTTTTCATGAAGAACTCAGTTATTAGTTATGCTTCATTATTTTCGCACGTACATGTTACTAGGAACCCTACAGAATACACAATCAACAAAATTGAAGGATAATTGTGTATTTCTATAAAGCAACAGACAATGTAATATCTGTCACCCTTGTGGAAACCAATATAAATCCATCATTCTTACTTAGATATAGTTTTATTTAGAGATCCATTTATTTTTCGAACAGTTGCTTTTGAACACAGAAATTATTATTTGCGATACAAAGATATGTCTCTGGCCACAGTGATTTCTCCAGAGATGTCATCATCTAAGGACTAGAATAATTTAGATGTGGTTGGTCTAGACAAGGGGTGGCCAACCTTTTATTCAGGTGTGCCAATAAATGGTCACAAATTGTTTGGTGGGCCACTCTCCTACTGCTCCTCCACTCCCTCACTCTCCCCCTCCTTTATCCCTCATTTTCCCTCCTCTCACACACCCACCTCTCTCACTTAATCCCCCTCTTCCTTCTCTCACTCAATCTTCCTCCTACTCTCTCACTCAATACCGCCATCCCCCAACTCCTCGCATGCCCAACTTCCTGCACCAGCCAGATGCACCAGTGGAGTTGTAGTTGGAGGGGGAAGCATGAGAGGGGCCCACAGCTGAGGAGTGCAGAGGAGTGACTGATCCACGGGCTACAGGTTGGCCACCCTATGTCTAGATCAAAGGTGCGCAAAGTGGGGGGCACGAGATTTTTTTGGGGGGGCATGGTTGTTACAGAGGCCCAGCGCTTCCCCGAAGGCATTTAAAATAAATGCCGGGGCTGATGTGAGGCCTCTGTAACTGTACTTAACTGGCCTTCCAACGACGCATCTCTATGGCAACCCAAAATGCGGATGCCATGGCAACGTGACGTCAAATGACCCTGCGACGTCATTTCACACTGGAGCCGTGCAGATGGGGTGGGGGGGGGGGGGGGGGTACAGTATGTTCCTCCAACAATTTGGTTGAATTCCACTGTAAGCATCCATAGGAAAGCAGAGATCCTCAGTGTGATTAATATGGTAAAAATAACCAGGTACTAATTATAAATAATTTCTTCAAAAATGGTGCATTACTACAAAGTAAAACATGAATGACCACACACTATTTAAATAAGGGAGGACATTATCTATCCCAGACTGCACATCTCAGCATTAAACGATTGCTGTCATGCCATGTCACTTCTTCTCAAAATACGCACTTCTTTCTACCAGACTCATTATGTCTAACTCTATTCATATATCTCCATCTCTCCTTCCTTCACCACTTCTCAATTCACTTCAACTCCTTTCTTACCTGCGCCCTCTGACACTACACAGCTATATCCCCTGCACCAACACACACCCCTACAAATCCTCCTCACACATTCTCTTTCTCCACATGCTTCTCCTTCTTGGTTATGGGGATATCTCTCCCAATCCTGGTCCCTGCCTTATTTCTACATGCACTCGTTCTCGCCTCCCACATGCAACTTCTGCTCCTTCTGGTGTCAACCCCGCTAACATTATACCCATCCCCTGTCACCCTAACTCCTCTCTCCTGTGCCCTTTGGAATGCTCGCTCCCTTTCTTTCCTTTCTGTGCATGACTTCTTTTTCTCTCACTCTCTGCTCCTCTTTGCTATAAATGAGACTTGGATCACTCAGTCTGACTCCGCACTGAAAGCTGACACTCTCTTATAGTTGCATTTCTTTCTCCCACACTCCGCACCCTGATGGCAGGGGTAGAGGCATGGGGCTCCTCCTCTCCTCTCTCTTCCATTACTGAACCCTTCCTATTCCTCCTTCTCTTGCTTTTCCCTCCTTTGAGACTCACACTTTCCAGATTTTCTCTCCTCTACTCATCCCCTTCTGTCTTTCTCTCAATCCCTGTGGACAAATTTCGCAAGGTTTCTGTCCTTATAATTCTTTGTCCAACTCTGGTTTTATTTATCGTTGTGTATTGGTACTTAAAGCAGCAATCATCACTGATCACCAATTTATCCCTTCTAGCGCTTCCCAAAACTGTATTTTGATTTTTTTTCTTTCAAATTAAACAAATGGGTGAGTTCTAATTCCATACCTATCACTAGTTTTATGTATGTTGTATGGCAGTGAGTAAAGACACAGGGGTATCTGGTTCAATTCCTGGTGTCGGCTCCTTGTGAGCTTGGGCAAGTCACAAGAACAAACAATTATTTTTAATTATTGTGTATAGTTTCATCAGTATATATTTAAGGTGCCAGTATGAGGGCTGCAAGGAAAACTAAAAGTGCAACAATTGCTTCTATTACAGTTGTCAGCAGCTGCGTTTCACTTTGTATTTAATATAATATATAGTTACATGTACACATTTCCACTCAGTGGTGGATTATGCAGGGGACCACTATTGGTCATTCCTGGTTTGATACAGATTTTAATTGCACTATTTCCCCTTCCCTAGCATCCTGCACATCATTTACTGAAGTTGTTTTAGTCAATTCAGTTTGTAGCATTCACTTGTGGCAAACTCCAATGGGGAGAAAGTAAAGGTTGACGTTCAGATTAGAGATTTGCCCATTCTGAGGTTGCCTTGAAGTAGTAGCGGGTAAAGATATCATGCTTCAGCCAAAATATGCAAATAAAACCTCACGTCCAACTTCTTATTAGATGAGATGTAAAATCACACGGATTACTTATGAGCCAGGTTAGCACGGAGCGTGGACAATCTATGTTTGGGTTTTTTTAAACTGATGCTCAGTTCAGGAGATATAAGCGTTTGAAATTTTGATTGACCTGGAGGTTAAAATAGAGATCTCCCCAGAACCCAGTGCTGTCTAAATGTTACCCTCGGGAGCAAGAGATGAAGAAAATCATGATATTTAACACTTGAAAAAAGAGCAGGACATGCTAAGGGGCAAAGCACTCACATTATAGGAGTTAAATGTATATAGGCTTCTGGAGGGATAGCTGCTATAAATATTGATTCCCCAATTTGTGCCCCTTCCTCCCCACACATACACAGAATGTGGGCAGCTTGACCTTGCTACATTCCCAATAGGTTTTGACTTTGTATCAAATGGCATTGCCTTGGACAAGACCTTCTTTATTGTCCATAATAATGCGCTTACTCCTCCACCCAGTAACTGCTCGAAAGCTTCTCTCTTGTTTCTCTACAGACTCCGAGCTGTCAGACCAGTATGTGGCTGTCCTTTACGAATCAATGAAGGCGGAGATCAGATCTATTTCAAATTCTTACTGAATTCAGTAACCCTTTGTTCCTGGCATATCAAAAGATAAAGGCTGGATTAAAATGAAGCCCTGTGTGTGCGTGCTAATGAAAGGCAGAGGGAGAAAGAAATTGACTTGCACTGTTTCCCAGCTGCTGATGCACACAACTAACATTCTGACACCTCATCTGTCCTATCCATTAAGGTCTCCAAATTGACATTGCTTTTAGAAAATGTCATGCCAGGAGGGGAACCTACTTTTCAGATGGGATATGTTGAATGCTACCTTTTTGTTTCAGATTTGCTGGAATAGCTTTCCCCCCCCACTTATACACTTCCATAAACGCATGTCCTTATGCACATAAGATGCACTCATGAGCTCTAGGTGAGCTGGAAAGAGAACGATCGGGGCTAATAAATATGAACAATCAAGAAACTGGTTATTATGTAATGCAGTGCTTTGTAAATTGACTTTTCAACACGTTGTAACCTAATGGTATGGGATCTTTTAAATATATACACAATTAACCCTGCAAGAGCAGTCAACCACACATTGTTTATGGTTTGTCACATTGCTGTCCACAGTCATAGGCAACATTATCAGCACAGCTCAACAATTATAGGGAATGTAACTGGAAGAAATGTTCTAATTTGGATGATAAAACACTATCTCAAAGGCTGCAAATTAAGATGCAAAGATATAGAACAAGAGCTAACAAAGCCCTTGCCAAATCAGCAGGCTTTTCTGGCATGCTTGTATCAGATACAATGGGACTCGTATTAATGTCAGGGCATGTTAACGCAATACATGTTTTCATCAATTAGATTTTATTGTATGACAGGAAAAAAAAATATTGTATAAACGTGGTGCATCTAAATGCTCGGAGCAAAACATCTGCTGAATACACAATTAGGGAGGAACAGAAAACCTACAAATATATAGTTTTTATATTTTGTTGGGGGGGGGGGGTGTTATTTTTTATTTATTGTGGGGTGGGGTTTTGCATGTATTTGGGGGGTTGTATGTATGTGGGGGCTGTTTTTTTGTATGTATTTAGGTGGTGGTGGGGCCAGGGTATTTTGGTATGTATTGTGTGTGTGGGGCCAGTGGGGGGAGGGAATGAGTGTGAGGAGGGGGGATTGAGGGAGTGAGATTGAGCGGGAGTGGGGTAATTGATGGAAGTGGAGGGGAGAGTCAGAGGAGAGGGGGTGTAAGATAGTGGGTGAAGGGGAGAGCGAGGAAGAGAGGGTAAGAGTGAAATGGAAGGGAGAGAAATACATGAGAAGAGAGGGGGGAAATAGAGGAGGGGTGTGCGAGGTGTGAAATATGGGAGCTCACAAGACCGCCGATGTGTGGTGGGTTGTCTTAACTCTAGAAATCTGTCTGCGACCGTGCATGCCCACAAGCTCTTTGCCTCTTTATGAATGTAGCTCTCTCTAGCAGACTACAGACTACAGTACATGTCACATAAGAAAATACTGTACAGAAAGTACCAAAATGTGTTTAGAGAGGCAATCCAAGCGGCTATTAATAAAATAAAAAATAAATATTTTCTTTGTTTTAATGTATGAAACCTTTGATTACCTTTATTGAAAACTAATTACCTAAGCTGCCGATCGATTCGTTCTTCTGTGATCGATCAGCAAAGATCCCGCTTCCCAGGGTTCACTAAATGGCTGCCTTTCAGTTTCAATTAATCCTCCAGTGAGTGTACTGTAACTCAGCAGCTACAATGTATTCTTATATTACCAAGGTAACATTATCTATTGTTACAGTTTTCAGCTCAAACTGCTGGGAATATTAACAACAAATGATCACAAACAGGAAACTGTTGCAAAGATATTGTACTGCTGCGGAAGTGTGCTAAATCCTGCTACAGAAATCAAAGGATGCTCAGTATATTAACTCATTAAAAATTGGATTAAGAGTGGAATTAAAAAAAATATATAGTACGTATTATCTAATACTACATAACTGATTTATTTAAAGAAACACACATGTAGGATATTGCATACATTTCTCTTAATATAAACCTGAAAACCTACTTCTATTCTTTCCATTGTGTTAAATACTTTGTGCCATAACTGTATTTACTAAGCGGTGCTATTTTATAAGAAAACCTCACAGCTCATTTACGTGAAATTCTCATAAATATGGTTTAAGATGGATCTTTAACAATATATAGACTACAGAGTAATATGTTTAGGTACAGTATGTGCTGTAGATATACAATGATGTCTCTATCAGTTCTTGGAGTTTTTAGATGATGCTCAGCGACTGCAGACACAGCATCTTCTGCACACATTGCAGATTCAGGTTTGCCGCTGTTACCCGTCCTGCCAAAGATGACAGATGAAAAGCACAGGTGCTATGTATTTTTTCTCTTAATATATTGGTATCCAAGATATATCAACCTTTCATTTTGTTTGACATTTTTATTTTGTCACGAAGTTTGCACACAAAAAACGACTGTATGAAACTCAGAACAGTATATTCTTCTGGCAGCACTTCTCCCCAAACACCTTGTAAATCACTGTCAAACAGGCTAAAATGGGACCACCTGCACTTAAAACAGTTGCTATTGCACTTTAAAAGGAACAGTGTATATATGTTTGAATGTGCATACGTTATTTTTATTTTTTTTGTACTTCGTTGACTGCAAATGCAATTTAAAATATTACTTAATCCCAGATAAAATAAAACCGTTTTCCACTTTTGTCCAACTGTAGAACAAAGGCTGTTTATTGTAAAACTTTACAGTACACCAAAGGAAGCTATGGTTGTTTATTTGAAGCATAAAATACCAAGTAATATGTCTAATATACTTTTTTTATTGATTCTTCTATCGATACAACACAAGTATTACTATAAACACATGTTGATATAGGATTATGGGATGTGTATCTCCCTTTATTAGACTAACATAATAATTTGACCAAACGGCTCCCCTGCTTGTGTGAAACACTCGCTAGATGCACGTGATTTTTAGACACTTACGTATAACAGTGCGATGTAAAAACAGAGCAAATTAAAGTAAGAGGGAAAAGTGCAAGATGGTAAGAAGGTCAAACCGAGAGGCAATTAAGGAGCAGTTTTGCTGGCTACAAAAAAATGAAAAAAGTTTATGATTGCATTAACCCTTTGGCTTCTGGCGGGGGCTGGCCTTCCAGATTTTTTTTTAACCCTCTGATTGCCAGAGGGGCCTGCTTTGCAATGTGTCGCAGGCCTTCTCTGGCAGTGAAAGCGTTAATTCCGTGTTTGAAAAGCAAGAATAAATAAAACTAAAAGCGGCCGCAATCTGTCATTTTATTTACATTTTTTTTTCCCGGGTACCAACATGTGGACTCAAAAAATAAGACTGGTCTTCCCTCACCTGAAAGAAGAAAAGCGAGCATTTTCTTTGGTTAGGATCCACATAAAATCCTGCTATCCTAATAAAGTGTGATGCTCCTCAGTGGTTTGAGAGCATGTTTATACATTTATTACATATTTATTATGGATGTGTAGGTTTGAGGGCTCCAAACCCAAACTTCACCAACTTTGAAGTTTGTTCAGAAGTTTAAATCGAACTACAGAAAAAAATAATAATTGAATCGGAGCAAAATTTGAACAAAAAGAAAAGATCCTCCTCTGATAATATAAATTGGACATATTTATGAGTAAGCGAATGAAAAAAACCTGCCAACGTTTGCTGAAAAGTTCAGTTTGCCCACATTTTGAAAAAAATGTCCTGCTTATTTGGAGTTTTTTTCTTAAATATTTTTTTACAAATCCAAAACCAACCTCGTTCCGACAAAAACAAAACCCATAAATAGTAGAACCAAAACACCAGTGAAAGTGTCCACCTTTCATTTTGAAATGATATGTGGTATGTGCACAAACCTTCTACTTACCAAAGAGATAATCATATGTTTGAAAAAGATATTTCCCCTCTGTTATTACTGCATTAATTTACCATACGGCATTTGAGTTTGGTGTTTAAACGCCCATGTCTAATACTGTACGATTTTGCTATTTCATACATCGAAACTGGAGTGGGAGTTGTTGTACTACACACTTAAATTATTGGCATTAGATAGTTTCCTAAGAGAGAGGACATTTTTATAAACAATAGAACAGAGTAACTATTCAGATTGTTTTTTTTTCCCGACTGACCTTTAGATACAAGAAGCATACGATTCTATATCATTACTCCAGGAGACAAACACAAGGACTGACACCTGCTGCTTCTGGGCTTTCTACATTTTCAAAGTACAGTATAGTAGATAAGGTTAGGATATGGGCCCCCCCTCGTGACATGTAGCACAATTGCTACCCTGGGTTTACATAAAAAAAATGTGTTGAAATTCCTCTAAGAAATGTTTACAAATAGTCATTTATATAATATTAATAATAATGTGTACAATGCATACAAGGTAGATTCGATGAGAATAGATATTCTTTTATTGTGTACTTTTTGAAGAACGGTACTCCCTCCCCAGCCTCCATGTTTTTTTTTTCTTTCAAAAGTCAAACAACAAGCCATGTTCTTACCTTTTAAATCCCTATAGATTAATAATACGGACTCTGTTGATTTTAATCTGAATGTATTTATTTGACAACTTTTTGGTGAGAGTTTTACCACCTCCACCAGTACTGGAACATTGGCTCCTACACATCCCTCACAAGGGGTCTATGTATAAAGCTCACAAAAGGGTTCCTGGATGCATATCAAATGTAAGGGACTTTCTTATCCAATTTGTTACATTTCAGAAAAATCTGTTGGTCCAAGAAGTTTACTCTGCCTTAAAAATGGTAGACTGACATTTGTGTGTCAATACCCATAATCCCTGGCTGCAGTGGACGCACTGTTTGCTAAGCGATAATGGGGAAAGACTGGGTTGCAGACCTTTCTGAGACATGCAAATGCACTTCAAGTGGTATTTTTATCTGCTGAGACAACTAGAACGTGTAAAAGGAGGCACTCAGAGGACTTTGCAAGTTCATAAAATCTGTGGATGTACTGGAAACTCCAAGCAAGAGTGAACTGCTAACCTCATCAGTCATTTAAACAATGCAAGACTCGGCATCACCAGATTGTCAATTACTGATTCAACATTTTGGTACCATTATACTCCTGCATAGGACACAAAATAAGTGAAAAAAGTATAAATAAAGAAAACTAAACATAGAGAACACTAAAAATACACCACTCTAATGTGTGAGCTAAAGAATTCACAAAATCATTTTACGACAGATATCCATATTAGATTAAGATATACTTTCAAAGGTTACAAGAAGGTAATTTTTGGAGTGTGGTACCAAAACAACACCAATTTGTCTAAGACTTGAAATAAAAGTTCTATTAGCTATATTGTTGCTGACGAAATGTAGATTTGTTGTAAGTTGTGGTACCTCTTATGGAACCATTATTAGTGTTCTGGATAAATTACATTGTAGTATACAGAGCGTTTGAAACCTCATAGACATAGTAACAGACTAGCACACTTGAAGAAACTAATGAGGTTGTGTACACTATTACACTACTATGAAAAAGCCTTGTGTTGGTCCCTTAGAAAAGGCATCACAACCTATAACACATCTCTAAGACTTTACAAATCCTCCTGTTATAGAATAAAGAAGTTAAGCTATCTTCAAATCTTATGAGAATTCAGCTATAGTAATCATTCCAGTGTCCTTGTGTTATATCCTTTCTTCGTCTGTTTTTTATAGTGTTTCTTAAATTAAGAAAACCATAAGTATGTATATGTTTAATTATCTAGCGCCACCAATGTACACATCACTTTACAGAATTATAATACAGGCAGTAGAGGGAGATAATATACAAGTGTGTTAAATAACAATTTAAGCAATTAGGGAGTTCCTGCCCTACGGAGTTTACAATCTAAATAGAATAATGGGAAATTTCCAGAATACAAAAGGAGCAACTGCAGAATAGAGCATATATGTCAGGGGACAAGTAAGTGCACAAGAGTTGTGGGGAGTACGGCAGCCTCAAGCCAACTTAACCAAGTGCTTTGTTGAGGATGTGAGATTTCAGATGTGACTTGAAGGTGGGGAGGGATATGGATACTTGGGGTGGAGGGAGGTCCACAGGTTGGGAGCCAAAAGTGAGAAAGGTTTGAGATGTGAGAGTGGCGTGGAGTAGAATGGAGCAGACGGTAGACGGCCTTCAGTAGAGTGTAAGGGACTAGGAGTATAGCTGGAGATTAGAGATGAGTTGTAAGAGGGGTAGAAGAATGTAAAGCCTTGAAAGAGAGAAGTAGAATTTCATTGTTAATGCGGAAAGGAGGACAGGGACATCAACAGACAAACAAGACAGTCAGAGAACTCTTGCAGCTGCATTTTGGATAGATTGTATTGAGTATGGAGTTGGGAGGCAGAAAGTCCAAAGAGGAGAAGGTTGCAGTAGACAAGTCGGCAGATAATGAGGGCATGCTTTAGAGATTTAGTAGTGGAGCGACAGATAAAATGGCGGGTTTTGGCAATGTTCCAGAGGAAAGATCGTCAAGATTTAGCAACAGCATGAATGTGAGAGGGAAAGGAGGGGGAGGCATCAAATATTACACATAAGCATTGTGCTTGGGAGACTGGATGAATGGTAGTGTTATTGACAGTGACAGAAAATGTAGTAATTGTGCCAGGTTAAGATGGGTTTATGTTGAGCTCTGTTTTAGACCTGTTAAGGTAATGGAGGGCCATCCATCCCAAATTAGCAAAGAGACAATCAGTGACTTTGGACTGGATGTTAGGAGTAAATTTATAAGTTGAAAGATACAGTTGTCTATCATTTTTGTTGTTGTGATATTTTAAACCAAAGGAGCTGATGATATCACTTTTGAGAAGTAGACACAATGCTCCAAGTGAAGACGTTTCCTTATATAATTCAGTTTAAACACTCCGGTATTAGGCCTTTTATGAACTCCATTTCCAATGCATCTTATTATTGATCTGAATTAAAATACATAACAAAAAGTACTTACTTTATTCCTTTTGAAATTGAGCTTTTGTGAACAAAATATAATTTTTGTTAAGAATATTTCAATGGATTTTGTTTTAGTCAAGCTGTGCAATTCTCTGAATTTGGTTCCATACTTTTGCTTTCATTTTTACTTCCTCTTTTTCAACCTGATCACATGCTTGATTGTAAACCTCTGGTTTGCTGCAGTATGGCCATATCTCTTTATAGAACATTACTGTGGGGGTTAAAGAATATAGCTCAGTTCTACCTGTCAGATGTGGCAGGTTGAATTTTTGGAACTTTGAGTGCTAAGTAAATTCGAAATAACATTTGTATATAAACAACAGAGTGGAAGTATACAGAAGTATCAATGCGAATGGGGGTTGCAATCCCATGGTTCTGTTTTGTAAGAGTTTTCTGACAGCTGGAACAGCTGTAGAAGAAAATAATAAAATAAGCACTAACTACTGTGTAAACCCCTCGACTACATACTCAGAGCAAGACTGTGATGTCAAGTACATCTGTACACCCAATCTTCTTCATGCCCACTGAGTAGGTGTTGTAGCACATGTGAGAAATTTCTGCCTGTGGGATCACACGTTCAGAATGATTGCAAATCTGTTGTGATAATTAGAAATCATTCAGCCCTGCCTCAGAGGTCTTTTTTCTTCTTCAGTTTTGCCAGTGTTTTGCAATAAATTATGCAGCCAGAGAGCAGAAGTTTTGAAAGCTTATAATTACTGGTAAGACGAGAAAAAAATAAAATCAACTTTAAGGGCTATACACATGTAGTGGTGCTAATGCAGGTAACTAACACGTGAGTATACAATGTTCAAAGCAATTGTGTTGTGTAGTGGAAAACATTCTTCTTCAGGACTTGGCAAACATTTGGAAGAGTTTGTTGATTATATAATTGTGTCAACATTCTATAAAATAATTACTGTTGCTGTACACATTTTTCCTTTTTTTACTGTATCAACACAAACAAGTATCCTTTTAACACCCTGTGGTGCTGCCTGGCGCGGTACTTACTAAGCAAAAAAGTCATTCTGTAGTGCTGCATAATGTAACAGTTATGTCAAACGACGGTAGCCTCCTTAAGAGCATCCCCCAAAATATTGAGAGATCAGGGAGGGGTGGCTGGTTTTAAAATAATTAAGGGAGATCACCAGCGTTAGAGGTACTGGGTAAGAGAGCCCCCCTGTGAAATTTTTTAATTCCCTGGTATTTGTCGGTTTATCCTGGGGCTTATACATTTCTATTAAAAATGTCAGTAATTGTGGAGGTGGCACTAACTTTGGGGGTGTTTCTCATGTCCTGGGTAGTTTGGAGAGCATTCTCACCTGAAGTTGAAAGGAAGAGGTTCCCCCTCTTCTTATCTTAAATGGGGCTTGTCCCCCACAAATTGTCATAATCTCTGTTTAGTGTATCCACCCATTAACATTTAATATACATTTTTATGCTATGCCAAACGTTGTCACTATTTGTTTGTTTTTAAAGGGAAAAGCAAGATATTTAAAAATGCATTATAGTAATGAGGAATAAAAGAGAAGAGGGAGAGAGAAGGAAGAGGAGGGGAGGGTATCTGTGTGGGAGAAGGAGGATCTACATAGTGAAAAAAGGGAAAACATAAATCTCACTTATATAACAACGTTTCAGAGATAATAACCATGTACACAGAATCCACAGCAAGGGTCCTTCATAAGTTTCTACATAGAGGCACATTCATCTTAGACCATATCAGTGTATTTAACGGTTATTTGTCAAACCAAACTCTGTTAACCAGGATTCCAAAATTGTTTAAAATCTATCCATATAAAGCAATTTAATATAATGTAATGTTTCCCAAACCCTCCTCCCCCCACTAGATCCCGTTATGTACAGGCTGAAAAGTAGGCGGTGAGTGTTGCCTGCAAGACACTGCAATAGCACACCGGGTTGCATTTAAAAGGTGGGTAATATACTTGAAAGTCTTCCCATCCCAAATAGAATATGCACTGTTTACAAGAAGGAATTGTTACTGTTTGATTATGGCCAGGAGGAAATGGTGGGTTAAAAAAGAGGACATTAAAGAATTGGAGGAAATGCATTTATATATCATTTTCAATCCTAAAGATTGCAGAAGAAGGTTAACACTGTACTGGAATATATTTTACATCACAAAATATGTTGGAGGTCAATGGGAAAGCGTGTTATTTCTCTAAATCGACCCATCTCTTCCAGTTTTGTGTCACACCTAACTATGCAGTTCTGTAGTATCTCATGTTAGGCTAAGCTACGCCACAGCTTAGGTGTTGTTTCTTTTAACTCTGGCTTCTTCCCCGGAACAAAACGAATAACTGTGTATTGTGCAATGAGCCCAGGTCCCGGATAGGGATTGTAACCGGGAGGCTAGAGAAGAATAAAGACGTCAAGGTAAACTGTTCATTTTTACAGCCACAATTTTCTCTATCTAGGAAATTGTCTAGGTATTTCAGGCCTCCAAATACTTTCTAATTTCCTTAAAAAAAAATTATAATACAGCTCGCTCTATATAAGCTATTATAACTGTTTGTAATTTGTATACCCAAATATTTAATATTCCCAATATACCAATTAAAACAAAAAAGTAATTTGAATCCGCTTTTCCACAGGAAGGTTGATATTCAACGCTTCTAATTTGGAATTATTTTATATCTACATAGTTGTTCAAAGTTCTCTAACATTTGAAATGCATTAGTGAGAGCTTTCAGCTGCTGGGATAATGAGAAAATGTCATCCTCTGCAAAGACAACCACTTTAAACCACACATCATACTAGGGTATTTGAGTGCTTTGGACAATCGTGTTTTTTTTTCTTTGGTCCTCCTTAACTTTACTGCAAGAAATTAGTTCAAGCGAATATATACCGCTAAAGATTCTAGTGATAAGGCAAAAAGAAGCCGGGATAATTGGCATCCCATTGCTCATCGGTATATAATTAATTGGAATCTATTCAGTCTCACTTTTGCTGATGGACACTGATATGAGGCCTTGATCCCCGTGACACTTTTTTATTTTTCACTAAATCAATCTCTTCTAGTGTCAAAAACCTAAAAGGCATGTAGGCAGTCACATGCCTTTTCAGCATCTAATTATAGCATAGCCCGTATTTAGCAGGGATAGTTGGAAAGATTGAATTTAATCCAGTGGCAATAATTTTTTACATACAACTTAATATCAATATTTTCTGGCTTTAATACACTTCATGTTTTTGATCTACCTGCGATGTGCGGCCTAACCATTTAGTCCGAGCTTTGGGTAAGGGCAGTGTATATGTAAATATTTAGAAGTCAATATTGGTCTGTAACTGGTACTGCCGAGAGGATCGTTTCCCTTGTTTGAGATAACAGTTATCAATACTTTGATCATTGAACATGTCTTCAGAGACATTTTTGAGAGGTTACGTTTAGGTGGAAAAAAACTCCTAATTTTATTTGGCTTTTTGCTCTTGAGGAGAGATTATACAGTGAGGAATATTAGTCTTCAAATTCCTTACAAATTAACCTTTCAGTGTTCATCTCAGGAAAACGGAGGGGATTCTACTTCTGTTTCAATCAGGCCAACTGCTCCCATAGAGCGGTTAGCAAATGATCCCCTAGAAAACGAAAATTGGGATCTTATCTGTTTTCAGCTAGGCATTTTTCTGCTCTATTCCCTTCTCTGATAACATTTCTGTCTAGTCCAGCACACGGTTCTTTCAGTTTTTTTGAACAGGGCAGACATATTGAATTCCACTTTGATATCAGATATTTGTTTTTGTAATTGGGGGGTGGGGGGGAAAGAACTACTGGCATGTTAATTCCCTAATTGAGATCATTCATTTCTTAGAGATTATATTTCTTTTTACGTTTTCCAGGACACCATGGAGAGCAATTTGCCATGGATTACACATATTTGGCCTTCCCAGATTACAACATTTTGTCACTGGATTGCATTTGAAAGATTTGTGTAGCACCCCACATTTTTGCAAAGATTCATCTTTATTAATACTTTAATCCCCACTACGCAGAGTGGCCGGTTAAGTTTAAGGGTACTATGTATGCTGAAGAACCTGATAACTGGGACTACTAGATAACTGTGAATCCATCACTATATGGTCAATAAAGGAATATGAATTATGCGGGAAAAATATCTAGGGCCTTACTCTAGATCAGGCCTGCACAACTCCATTCCTTGAGGGCCGCAAACAGGCCAGGTTTTCAGGATATCCCCATGTGACGATCGAGGGGGGCCAGGCGAGTAATAAAGGGGTTACACCCAGCTGGCAGCCCCTAAATCGTGTTGGGACTGAAGGGATTAATGTGTAAACTGTGTGTAATAACTTGCATTCACCTTCACCGTCTGTATTTGTCCCAGATTGCAGCTGAATTTCCCAGCTCCAAAGCGTTTTAAACAGTGTCTCCCCTAAATCATCTTGGGAGGGAAAGGGTTAACTGTATTGGGTGTATAATCCTGTGTTCCCTGCCCTAAAATGCGATTCCTTCACTGGAAAATGTATCTTGGGTTCGCAATAAGCTAGCAGCCTAATTTTTGGAGGTAAGCCAGTACACATATCGGAAAGGCTGCACATATATTTATAACATATTTCTCCCAATAGAAGGTATAGTTTAGAACCTGTAATACTTTTTGCTATATGTTATAATGAAAGGCCGAATTGACCATATGAGGCTTTTGATGTGTTAAGTGTATGCAAAGGGGTATAATTAGTGGCTTTGTGCAAACCTGGGATAGTAAAGATGTGATAACCATTTGACTTGTCAGAAGTCACACCTTTAGACAAAGACCTACCAGTCTAAATGTCACTCCACCCAGACTCACATTCTCCAGTTATTCTTGGCCTTTTTTACAAAGCAATGCTACCAAGCTGCGCACTGAAACATGTAGGAGATTTTGTTTTTTATGTTAGTTTGTTTTTTGTTTTTAACAATGTAATTCAATAAACCTTTTTTATTTTTTTGCTACCTCTGGTGAGTTGATCGGTGCTTTCTCTGGGTTCCTGCTGTTCCACCAATTTTTTCAACTCTACTGCCCCACGATTGGAGTGACGCACTTCTGCAGCGCAGGTTCCGGCAATTCGCTACGCCTCATGGGAGAACGCCGAGAGGAGACGGGCACCTCCATGTGAGTAGCCTGAAGTTTTTCCCGGACGGTCTGAGGCTTCGGTATCACCATAGCTTCAGCACGCGGGATCCTACAAGGCTTTATCATAAGGACACAGGTATTCACCTCAATATCTTTGGACATTAAGGGATGCAGAAGCTAGGACCGATATATTTATGCTAATGAGTTACTAAGGGTTCGGTTCAAGGCTGGCTCTAGTTTCTCTAGCTACTCTCTTATTGGGTCCATCTTTCCCTGTCAGTTCAGTCCTTCATTGTACACAATAAGCGATGTTATTTGCCTAAGAATTTATAACCTGATTTGCTGTGGATTTAGAACCATCTTTTGGACTTCATATATGTCATATACTTTTAATTTTTGGGTCTCTCAGATCATTTCTCAGAGTCTCTGTATTGCTATTTTTGGAGCTGGGAGTAGTTACCTATACAAGGTTTTGATAGGAGGAAGATATTCTCCCACCAATGGAATTGAGCGAAGGTTAGGTATAGGGACCCCTGTCTACAACGATGCGTGTAACCCTCATTCCTGGGCTGTTGAATCCTGTGAAAATCTAATCCTGAGGAACGAACTGCTACCAGTGTGACCTGGTATTTCGTTCCTGTGATTGCTGTTCATGATATCCTAAATTCAAGGGTGAACTGCTATCCCTGCGTCGGGATATTTCGCCCTATACCATCTTGTAAGTGTTTTTATCCCATGTTATTCGTTTTAGTGTGTGTGTTATTCTGAAAAGAAATAAACTTACAGGTTTATTTTATCGCTGTCTTGTTGCAATCAGTTCTCAGTTATCTTGTGTTGCTAAATTCTGTTCCAGCGTGACACCCCACTTCAGCACAGCTGGCTCAATTAGTGGCTCAGTATGCTTCTCTTTGATTTAAGATATTGGATCTATCTCGCCCTCGTATGTGGGGTTTGATATGCTCTATGGCAACACACTTAAAGTGTGTAAGACTGCCTTTTTGGCATTGTTTAAAGTGATTAGAAACTGGATGTGTAATGTCCATATTTGTGATGTGCCTGATATGTTCAAGCATTCTGACTTTGAATGCTCTGGTTGTCAAACCAATGTATCTTTTATTACATCCACAAATGCTCATGTAGACCACGTGGTCAGTGTTACATGTAATGAAAGATAGAATTTTGAATTCTTTTGTTTCATCTCTATTGGTAAACAGTTTTGTTTTTTGAACATATTTATAGGCCTTGCATTTGCCACACTGAAAACAGCCAAGTAATCCAGGAAATAATTCCTTTTTGTTACAATCCTTAATTGTTTTTATTAGAAAAACTGGAGGGACCTGAGTTGATCAGGTCTTCTCTTGATCTATCCCTAGCATTTGCATATGCCTCTTGCACAGTCTTGGTATTGTAACCTCTACTTAGAAATGTTTGAGTGAGTTCAGTTGAACTGTTCTCAACATCTTCCATAGTGGAACAGCTCCTGTGTAAACGTAGGAACTGTCCATAAGATTCGATTGCTAAGATTATAACTGTGGCAACTAGAGGCATGTATGAGGGTGTTTCTTGAATGAGGTTTGAGATAAATATCTGTTTAAACTTTGAGATCCAAGTCTACATAAAGGCACAAGTCCAAAAAGTGTATGTGATGGTGGTGATGGTGGTGAGTGAATGTGAGGTTATACAGATTGGTGTTGAGGAAAAGAATAAAGGCATTTTTCCTTAATTTCCCCTGTCTTTTCCTATTTCTTTCTTTATCACTCTTTTTCTTTTCATTGTGCTGGATGTCTAGATGGCCAATACATGTGTTACTCTGTGTGGGGCAAACAGACAAAATTAAAGCATTTTCAATTTAAAATGCATGATTTATTATGTATCAAGACAAAGTTTGTATTGGCAAATACTATATCTGTCCATGCCTCATTGTTCAATATCTGTTTTGTATATATCAAGATCAATATGGTTTTCTGACTATGTAGGACTAGAAACATATTGAAGTTGTATGTTAGCTGTCTTCATAACTCTTTGGAGTCAATTTAGGTATCTGATTTCATGTTCTCACAAGCCAGTTATACTTGTATATTGCAGCAACGTTATATTAAAACTTTAGATTGATGGTATAAAACGTTGCTGGTTTGACAATTGATGTATGGGTTGGTTTAAAGGTTTCTGATTCCAATGTCATTATATCAGGTGCATATCAATAACTACATGTGGTATTTTTTACCCCTTAATGAGGCTCTTTGATTTGACTGATATTGCAATAATGTTACAGAATATATACCTTCGTTAGTGTTATAGTGCACCCCATCCTCATGTCATAAACATTAGTAGGAATAGTATTAGCATTAACATCATGAACTATATATATGTTACCCATTATGTCCAATTAAGTCTTTTCTGGTATTCATTACATGTTTTATAGGTGTTTTACACTGATTAAAATCATTGGAGGAGAGGTTGAAATAGTACCCTCCCCCCTCTGTCACCATACTCTTGAGAAAGAGCAGTTGTTGCTTGAAACGCGTGGGAGGAGGTCTCTTTTTTGTTTGTGGATAGTATCTGTTTTATGTAGTTCAATAAATGTTTTTTTTTTCATTTATTTTTGCTGGTGAGTTTTACTTTTTGTCAGTTGCGGCAGGTCTTCTGACCATTCCATTTTTTCTATGTTCTCCCAGTCAGGAGAATCCCCGGGTGTATAACCTTTGTGATAGGGAAAAAGTGGCTGTGCAGAGTTGCTAAAACAGGGTAGGCAAACACGTGTGACAAGATAGAAGCAACACAACATTATTAGACAACCTTTAACCCTTTGAGTTCAACATGTGGACATTATTAATAACTTCAATCATTGTGAAAATTCAAATTAGGCATGAATGAGAACAGACAGCAAGCACCTTTCAAAAAGATGCAAGATGCTTACTGCTTTTTTTTTTTTTTTACTTTCCCCATCTCCTTTATACTGTACTAAATTGAAAGGTAATAAAATAAACAGAAATATTGCTGTTTAAGAAAGAGATTATAGAGGAAAGTTAAGAGACGTGAAAAAAAAAGGGACATGAATGACACAAGAGGAGAGATGAATCTGAAAACGATGGTTTTCCTCCTGAAATCTGGTATTTAATACCACTTGAAAGACAATGAAATCCGGCATATTTTGCAGCCTTTTGTTTAACTAGCACTGCACCACAAATTAAAAAGCTTGATTGCTCTGTTCTGTGGTATCAGGACAAAGTGGCCACTTGCTGCTGTTGACCTTGGAGCTAATCAAGCCATTTGTTTTTTTGCGGAACAAGCACGCTACTTGCCAGAATGTGAAGAACTTTCATTATTAGACTCAGAGGTTAAACTAATCTGTGAAAAACTTCAATTTTCTCTAAATTACTTTAAAAATCAATTTGTACAATTGGTTAATGTTTGAGATGCTTTAGTTCTGAGAATTTAAAGATAATATTTAGGAGGTCAAAGAGCTTCTTTGGCAAACTTCACAACCATCGCATTCTGTTTTGTTATAAAAAAAATATGAGCCAATGGATTTTTTTTTCCAGGAAGAGAACATGACAAAGCCCATTTTTAGTGACATTTCATATAATACAAATGATAATTATCCTACAAACTCTTAATTTACAACGTGCATAATTTACACTTCTCAAAGTTATAGAAGCAGGGAAAGACTATGTCTTTCTTGGCCGGCAAGAAACAATGGATGTGAACTTTTTGAATGAAATCAATAGGAGACAATCTTTCAAAGGAACCTAAGGCCTAGGACATAGTAAAATCAGCGTCGCTGAGGCGGGCTGAGACGCGCTGAACAGATGCACAAAGCCCCTGCATCTGTAATCGGTGCGGCTATAGTTCCTCCCTCCGCATGCGTGCTGATGCGTGCGGAGGCTGAGAAAATCAGAAGAGACAGGGAAGTTTGAAATTTTGCCGTTTGGGGAGAGGAGGAGCGGTCACGTGACCGCTCCCATCCAATGGGGCTGCAGCTGGCATTTTTACTACTGTGTCGGAGCCACCAGACAGAGTAGAGGCAGCACAGAGGTGTGTGTGTGTGTGTGTGTTATATGTGTGTGTGTGTTATATGTGTGTGTTATATGTGTGTGGTGTATATATGTGTGTGTGTGGTGTATATATGTGTGTGTGTGGTGTATATATGTGTGTGTGTGGTGTATATATGTGTGGTGTATGTGTGGTGTATATATATGTGTGGTGTATATATATATGTGTGGTGTATGTGTGGTGTATATATATATATATATATATATATATACACATATATATACAGTGGTCGACAAATCACCAAAAAATCTACTCGCCACACAAAAAAATCTACTCGCCACCTAGTACCAAACGTGTGCTGCTTGGGCCAATAGGAGCTCGCCACGATGTTAAATTCACTCGCCCGGGGCGAGCAAATGTATAGGTTTGTCGAACACTGTATATATATATATATATATATGTGTGGTATATATATATATATATATCTCCTATGGAACCCTTACTCTAGGTTGTTTCATATGTGCAAACAGCACTGGCTTTTTGTGATTCTACAGCCATGTGTCTTACTTGCTTTTGTGCAGCCACCACAGGCATTGTATGCATCTTTTTTTGATTTTGATATTTTGTATTGCTGTTCAGGGTTTGAGCCATTGTTTCATTTTGTCTCCCCTGTGCCTCCCCCTTGGTTTAAGTTATTATTTTTCTTATGTACATCATCTTGTATATAGGTTTATTTATGCCATACCTTTCTTTATGCCCTTAGCTTAGTTATTTACCTTTTTAGCTTAGGTCTTTACCAGGTTTTTTTTTTAAATATTCAGCTTTCTTTGTGTCGCTTTATATAGTTATCAGGCTCATTGTGCAGACACATTTTTTGCTTTTGATTTATTTTTCAGCATTATTGATTTTTGTAAATTATAGTCAGTCACAGTCTTTTTGTATTTTTTGCTGCCCTTAGTGTGTATATGTTTTTAAATGTTAGTGTTCTTTTTGCTCGCTATTAAAATCTATTCATTTTCTACTTTGACTTTAGTTTCCTGGTCTTTTGGTATTATGTTATCAGTTATTTTGTGGTATATTTAGAGTGCTGCTTTCGGGGATATATATATATATATATATATGTATATGTGTGGTGTATGTGTATATATATATATATATATATATATATATATATATATATATATATATATATGTATATGTATGTGTGGTGTATGTGTGTGTGTGTGTGGTGTATATGTATATATTTATCAAAGTTGCACAATGTTAATAAATAATTTATTCTCACATGTCTTTTTTTTTAATTTTTAAAATATTATATAATATACACACACACACACACACACACACACACATATATACACACACACACACAGGTTCCCCAGTGACACACAAACACACAGACCACTTCAAAGTGACACACACAGTTACCCAATCACACACACACTGACAGCTACCAAGTGACACACAGTGATACCCGCCTCCCAAGCGCACTTGCTGTCTCCTCTGCCAGGACAGCAAAAAGCTCCTGGTAGAGCGAGCAGCAGCAAGCAGCAGCGAGCAGCAGCGAGCAGCAGCACCAAAGTCTTTACTATGTCCCAGGCCTTACACTGTGCCTTAAGAGGAACGTTTTCAACCAGTGTATTCTGCCTCTGCTAACGTATTGATGTGATACTTGGACCCTAAATGCAAAAATAATTCAGAAGCTTCAGACAACTCAAAAAAGAATGGAGAGATGGATGCTGGGTATTACTCAATCCAATCAAGTACCATTTTTGTCCAACAAAGGGAATATCTTCATGCAATGTTCGACCCACAGCCATTTTAATTTCTTCACCCTTGTGATGATGTCACAGACACGTGTGCTTTTGAACCCATGCATTGATTTTCTTGTGTCTTCGGTAATACTCATCACACACACACGTGTGTATGTGTGTGTGTGTGTGTGTGTGTGTGTGTGTGTGTGTGTATATATAAAAACATATATAAAAACATACCTGTTGCTACCAGTTCTGATCTTTAGCACTGGGACTGGACCGGGGTGTGGCAGACTCTGCCAGCGGGGATGGAGTGTCAGAAATGTAATGCATGTGTGAGGAAGGATAGGGATCTTAAAGTCTGTCAAGGAGGGGCAAGGCGGTAGTGGAATCAGGGTATATCATGGAGAGGGCAAGTGAGTCAGAGACTGGCATGGAGAGGGCAGGGGAGTCAGGGTTTGGTAATTAGGGGGAATGTTATAGTATGGTAGTGGTGTTTCTTACTATCAAATTATTATTATTATTTTTTAATGCCTCCATGGTAATGAAATGCTTTGCAGTATTTTTAATGATCTTTAAATAATCTCTTTTGTGATAAGCTTATTTGTAATTTAGTATATACTGGCAGACTGCTGATCGAAAACAACAATTACCAATTAATAATAAAATTACACGCACACAAAGAAAACAGAAATATGCTCCTTTTTACACAAGAAAGAATTACAGATTATTAGAAATACAGTAGTTGGCTGTTTAGAATTGGATTAATGAAATTGCAGGCCAGAGTTAGTTAGGCTCAATCTATAGGGAACACTGTATTTAAGGCTAAGAAATAAGATACAGAGAAGATTCAATATTTATTCTATGTGAAAATATGTACAAACCAATATTTCGGGACCTAAGCCAGTGCCATGTTCAGCGTTGAAATTCAAAGTGTACGCACCATAAATGTTTTCTCATCAAATACAAATAACATTGTAAAGGAAGGCTGATTTCTATTAAAGATGCTTCTTTGGCTGGACACTACATTATGCAGCCAGAGCAAATAGTCTTTACTCCAAATATTGTAAAATGGATACAATAGACTCGTCATTTTAAAAAGTACCACATTAATTCACAAAGGCGACGTGTTAAGTAATCACAATGCAAAGGCTAGATTATGAGCTCCTAAAGATTGGTGGTCAAATAAGCAGGCAGATGTTCAGATCATAAATAGTGGCATGGCTTGCCTAGCAGATTTCATGCAAAGTAATTAAAGAGCTGGAAACAGTAAAGGTGTCAAACTCATGCAAATTACATCTAGGACATTTACCTAAACTGTTAAGTAGTATCATAGTTTGTACTCACAGTACTTTGAGACTGAATGGGTTGGCAAATCAATTTGATGATATCACAGCTATATCAACACATTCTCATCCTCCCTGATCCCTATCAACAACCTACTTTGCTAAGCGAGTCCTGGCTACTTAATTAGAAGAGACTGCCAATCACACCTCAGTGTGCCAGAGTTTGTGGTGACTTTGTGGTATTTATGCTTAATTACTGAGCTTAATTATTATGCCTTCACAGACAGGGATTTTATTTTCTTGCAGCTGGTGTTTTTTTTTTCATAGCTGAAATTATGCTGAGTCTGTCATTATATCACAGCAGTGCCCCCAAAGAATAGCAGAGACTGAACACAAATTAAAATTAAACTCCACCTGGACATGTTGTGTATAACAGACAGAAAAAGATTGCTTTTAGTATATGGAATTATTATCTTAATTCCTCTGTAAAGTAAGTACAAATGGTTACATGAATGCATTTAAGGTTCCACATTGCTGTTCACTACCGGTAATGTGAGCATGTTGAAATTAATTTGAATGCTGGACTTGGTGCGATGGTTTGGCATATAAAATGCTACAGCTGGTAAGGAGACTCTCCATTGCAACAAACAATCATTTATCACAGGGATAGTGATACATACATAACCAGAGCAAAATACTGAAAACATGCATCGAGTTGTCCCTGATGAAGCAACAATTTGTCACAAAATGGCCAGGGGCAGCAGCTTTTGTTAAGGTACAAGATGCAGGTGGATTGCACCTGCAGTTTAATAGGGTTGTACTATGTACATCATGTCATTATTGACCTCCATGTGCATGGCGGATATTTTACTATATATGTGGTATACAATTCCACAATATATGGACTTCCCCTTCACAAAACTGCACGTTATTAGAATAGTATCAGAGCATAGCAAAAGGAGTCTGTTGCGCTTACAGGTGCTGTCACACAATGGATAATGGCAATAATAGGCATAACCCCTAGAATGCCCTTATGATGTATCTGGTATTGCATTTAACGTCCTCTGTGAAGGAAAATATATAAAAGGAGGAGTATGTGGAGATAGTGTCATTGCTGCCTGATTTAAAGGCCTGTGCTGTTAAGCTGGATAAGACAAATGATAATAAATGGGGAGGAATGAGCTAAGAAGCAGATCCCTAAGATGTTTGGTAACTGGCTTCAGGTCTTCACCATTCTCGCTAGCGTGATTGGGGAGAAGCAGCCCAGGGAGTGTCCCGCTTTTTAAAAACACTTGTATACAATTTGGGGGGGTGGGGGGGGGGGCGGGAAGGAATGGTTTTGCGTTAGGGCACTTGTGCGATTACTTGGACTATTTCCTGTTTGTGTATCCAGCCTACTCTCCAGTATGCAGTGAAACACTGGCCTGTTTCTAGTCTTTGGCAGTGAGATTTGTGGTTCCCTTCACCTCAAAGAAGACCATCTTTGGTTCGACATATCTGGGGATTGAGGTGGATACTACTATCCTGTGACAATATTGTTTTCTGTCAGGTAACTTGGCCATATTGTGAGGTCTGATCGAATCCTTCTTTGGTTTTTGCAAGGCTACGCATAGGCAATTGTAATTGTTTCTTGTCCATCTTGCATCCATGGGGCGGGTAATGCCCGCAGGGAAAGTATTATGCAGACACTTAATTTTGGGTGCATCAGGGGTGAGAAACCTCATCATTTTGTCAGAGTATACCAGGAAATAAAGGAGGATTTGGGGGTCTGGATGCATTTTTATGAAGTAGAATAATAGAAAAACATAATGGATCCAGGATGTATTTTTCAATAGTTAGATTGTGCTTTAAATTTACACATCTGGGGGACAATTGGTTTTGGGACATATCTGGGTGGCCGATGGTGCAGTGTGGTCTTAATGGTAATCCGCTTACATATGTCCAGTTTTCTTGGGTTTTTAAGCTACTGTATGCGCCGGGCGTTTGGGGATTTCTTGTTTTGGACCCCCTCCTTCTGTATTGGTGCAGCGACCATGAGCTGAATGGATGGGGTTGGAGGAGGTAGTGATTCAGAGGTAGTAATTCTGAGGAGATGGGACTACTGTAAATATACTGTAGAAGTTGTACAGTATTAATTGTTAATTACATTGGGACGATGTTGGGAGAAGGAGATGTGTTACTTATTTGTTAGGGTCGCTCAGGTCTCCAGCAGGTAGTGATCTAGTTTAACTTAGGTTCCAAAGTACATTGGCTGAAAACGAGCTGACCATCAAAGTTACGGGAGACAGCTTGGTTATGCACTAAGCTGTGATAACTGCTTTTAAGACTGATAAGTGGCTTTTAAGACCGATACTGCCTGCTGCGCGATTCACTAAGCAGTGATAACAGCGCTTTATCGGCCTTAAAAGGCATTTTTTCAGCCATGGAAAAAAATACATCAGATCAGGCAAAAAACGGCAAACGCGCTGTTTGTTGCCAGTCTGTGTGATTCACTAAGCAGTGATAAGTGAATCGTACTTTCAAAGCACACCAGATTTTTGCACCAGCTAAAGGCTGGTGCAATAGAGCTGGAGACAGTCAGAAAAGCATTGTTTACCTTTTTTTCAGCACACCATTAATACAACAGGCAGGCGGGTGTCCCTGGGTGATCCCTGTGGGAGTCCGTGGCCCACGGGTGATCCCCGTGGGAGTCCGGGGCCCTCAGGTGATCGTCGTGGGAGTCTGGGGTCCTCGGTGATCCCCACGGGAGTTTGGGGCCCTCAGGTGATCCCCGTGGGTGTCTGGGGGTCCCCGCTGGCCTGCAGTACCAATCGTGTGTCCAAAAAAACCCCCAAAACAATACTTTTAAATAAATACACTCCCCTCCCCCCCCTAACAGATACAGTACAATAATGGCCAAAATGAATATTAGCCAGACATGGATAATAGTGCATTTGTTAAGCAGCATAAATAAAGTAAATAAATCTTGCACTTACCCCTGCCAGGCTGCCACGATGAAGGCTGTTCACATCCTCATAACCGTCCATGTCCTCCGTTGCCACAAACAATACAGTATATAAAAGAAAGACAATATAATTTCCCCTAACCCCTTAAGCACTGTAGTAATTAAGGGGTTAACCCACCCTCTGTCACTATCAACCCGCCACAGGCAACTACCCCTACCCTTCACCCATTCATTGGAACAGTGGGTACATCATGCTCATATAATATGGGTATGATTTACCACTATAGCAAGAAATGGTGAAGGAATTAAAAACAGGCCCAAATAAAACACATTACTTTGCAAAATAAAAAACACATTGCATAGCCAACTAAATAGATAACAAAGGCCAATAAAACAATTGAATGGCACAGTGGGTACATCATGCCCAAGTTTACAAGTTGAAGCACAATAGCAGACGGAAAAAAACAGCTCGCGCGATACATCAGTTTTGTGATCGGCTTTAACAAAATGCCCTTCACTTGTTAGTGAATCCCACCTCTGGCTTCATTTTTTTAAAATACGATCGCAAAATGCCTCTGCGAACGCAAAAGCTCACTGCTTAGTGCATAGCCCCCTATGTCTTGTATCTATCTTGTTTGAGGTTTTTGGATTATGAAGTGGGTTTGATTCATGGAGAAAAATGGTTCCTGCCCATTGCCCAAAGTCATGGCTATTACACTTTATTGATTATACCAGTGTTGACGTCCTAAATATGAAACCAGGAAACAAGTGTAAATAATAAAACAGTTCATTAACCATGTAGTTAAGTGGTTCTTGATATGACACGTTAAATGGGAACAAATACACCAACATGCTGTCTTCATTCAAATGAATATTTTTTTTATGGATAAATATTAAAGCTCTTCAGAGATTGAATTAATGTTTACTGAGCTTCTGAAAACTTCATGAGACACCTCTTCATCTATACAAAGGAAGAAGAGACCTGAGAGTTTTCAATAACACTGCAATACTGATGTAACGCCAGGGGTGAGCAAACTTTTGGTGCTGCGCCCCCCTGCCCGCGCCCCCCCTTCACCTTAGTGTGACGTCAAATGACGCCGCGGGATCATGTGACGCGTCCTGAAGCCAACTGAATCTTGGTAAGTTGATTTTCAGAGGCCTAGCGCGGTCCTCCAGCATTTAATTGAAATGCCTTGGGGAAGAGCGCGGGGCCTGTGCAACCGCCCCCCCCCCCCCCCAGCAAAATCTCTTTCCAAATTGTCACAACATAAAACAAATCTACACTCCTCATTGACTAACGTCTAAATTAACTACTTTTTAAAGTACAAGCAGCTACAGTAATTTCTTCTTCTGCTGTGTATTGGTGGCTCAGTGCCAAATATGAGTAACACAGATACCTGCTCACAAAGAACATCCATCTCATGAGAAAGTAAATATGTAAACATTTGCTCAGAATTCTCTGTTAATCTTTTTTAATAAACCATATATTTTTTTCAACTTCCAGATCACAGGGGTTTTACTTTGTTGGTGCTTTGTGAGCATAGACTAATTAAATAACAAAATATATGTAGAAGCATTTAATTAAATGCCTACTTCAGGTAACAAATGTGGTTAATTAAGCTCCTATCTAAAATTAAAATCGTACCACAAACACATTAAACATTACATTTTACACCTGTTTATTTTAGGATGGATAATTATATTGTTCCGATAGAGGATGTTTCCTTGTATCATTAACTTCTTTAATTGTGGAATATTTGAATATATGAAACATAATAAAAGGTGCTCTTCTGATGCTATTTGAGGTATTTTATTTTATTAATTTTTAAAATAGATGCTGTCAACTACCTCTGCTGTACACAGTATTCCACATATTTTAATCACTTCTGTTCCCTGCAGTAGCATAGAGATGCTGTCCCTAGTAAAACAAAATAAACACATTCAAGTATAGCCCAGTTTAAGTAGAAAATCTTTTTGAACTGCAACGTTTTAGAAAATATCCCAAATTTTAATACCGGGGAAAAAAATCTCCTCTACTAACCCCAACCCCCCCCCACCCCCAAAAAAAACAACTGTCGTTTTCATGTCTAAAGTAGTGCTGCGGAGAACCATCCTACAAAACACATCAAAGGCTTGTATAAAGAGATTTCACAGGAGCTTATTACACCTAAAGCTATGAAAATCAAACACAAGCATCTTTTAAGACTAGATGAAAGTAGGTTTCTTGTCCTCCACAGAGAAGCGTTCTTAACTAAAGGGCAGTAAAATTTTTGAATGAGCTCCCTGTAGAGATTGTACAAGCAGCTACAAAATGCGTTAAATAAAAAAAAAAAAGTTGTTGGGTTTTCACAAAATAAGCTAATTTACAGAGGTCAGAAAGTATTTTCTTGTTTTCCAATGGGGTTTTAGAGAAGCATTTTCTAAAGACTTCTACGAAGAGAGTAGACCGCAAAATACAGTAATTTGGAAAAAAAATGCACACTGAAGTATTTTTGCTCAATTTATCTGGATAATTGCTATACATCTTCTTAGCAAGCTCAGAGCACACACCACTGCATTATATATGTGTATATATATATATATATATATATATATATATATATATATATATAGAAACACAGAAAAGGAAACCTCTAAAAAGCACTCAGACAAATTATGCAAAATAAGATATATATATATATATATATATATATATATATATATATATATATATATATATATATATATATATATGTGTGTGTGTTTGTGCCAAGTGGAGTGCTATTGGGATTGTGACCTCAAGTCCCCTTGGACTACTGATTCTCTGGCCCCTTTAACACTGTAAGGCCCACTAAAGAGTAGGCAGTGTTGGGAGTAATTCCTGCAGGGTCTGTTATAATGTTTTGTGTGTGTTATCCATAAAGTTCAGCAATAGCCTGTTATTGTAAGGTGGTCTATGACTGCACTTAGCAACCCGATGGCGTCTTTACCAACAGAGAAGGATGATTTTATAGATTCGTCTGTCCTCCTGGACATGATTGCGCGCGCACACCATTCCCTGTTGGCAATGACGCCTTCGGGCTGCTAAGCGCAGGGACACATGCGCGGCACGGTCTGCGATGAAGCTTGTAAGTGTGTGAATACATTTCCCTTACCGGCTGTTGAGCTACCATTTAGTATACACGGAGGAATATGCGCAATATGCGACGTGATGTTCTAGGAGACTCGCGCTATCTACATGTTGCTAAACACATGATCGGGTGTCTGATTACACACAGGTATAGTTGTTGACATGCACGTCACCTATGACTCACCTTGCATGCGGCCACCCTATTGGTGCTGGTCAGTAATACTGGTTTTTATTGGTGTTACCTGGGGGTGGGCTGTATCTGGGACAGCTAATTTGTTTTTTTTTAATTGGTTTCAGGTGTTTTTATGTATGACTCTGGGGGTATATATGGGTGCTTAGAACAGTCACTTGTTGCACTGCCCTGAGGAAGGTCCCTCTACGAGGACCGAAACGTTGGCGGCCCCGTGTTCACAATACACATCTTTTGTATTACTGCTGCGGTGTGCTGTCTTTTTGTCATCAGGATTCTCCTGGTTACTACAAGTCTATATGGGACAAGCATCTGCCTTCTTACAAACGTGAGTGCAAATCTCCATACCAATGACTATATATATATATATATATATATATATATATATATATATATATATATATATATATATATATAATGTGTGTGTTTGTGTGTATATATATATGAAAAAGAAAAACAGAACAGCACACAAGACACAATCCATTGGCCAATACAATTGACACATAGCACATACAGTGCTTCTAAATGTTCACCTCATATATGTTACCCTTCCCATGCTGTTGGCTCTATTATTGTTTTGATTCCTCTTTTCTCTAAGCAATGGAAGAAAAACAATTGGTAGTAGAGGACCTGCTGGAAAGGTTTACCTTGACGTGGTTGCAGGCTTGACATTTTTGGCCGAAGGATTAAACTAAATGACTCATACCAAGGAGAAGAATAAACATTGAAAAAACAGATAGTAATTAACTATATAGTACAGGTTACCTACAGAGGAGTCAAAACTCATCAGCTTTCTCGACAGACTAAAGCAGCTCACGTTATTCAGTCAGTTTGGAGAATGCAACAGAAAATAAAGAAGTATGATCACTTGAAGTAATGTGGGATTCTACTTCAGTCAAATGTTATACAGTATCAGCAACAAAGATGGTACAGGGACGTGAAAGAAGCTGCTTGTGTGCTTCAGTCAGATCCTCCATCTTTACCAAGCAAGCTGTGCATTCCTATGAGCGCATCTGCAATGCCGTTTCAGTACTACAGTCTGCTTTCCACAAAATGCAGAATAAAAGAACCAAGTTACAACTGAGAAGTGCAATACAAATCCTGTCATGCTACCATGCCCATGTGGTCCAAAATAGATTCTTACTATGAAATTAGCCGCTATAAAAGGTTCAGTCTATAATTAGAATCAGGTAAAGCAGCAAAAAGATTGGTGGGACAGCAAGCCCTTAAAACATGAAAGACTCACCGGGTTTGTTGAACCCATTACAACTATATGCCACAGACATAATGTGTTCACCGAGTTAACGCTAGTCCTTGAGCTTAAACCAGCTTACCCTAGTACCTGAAATTAGAATGAGGCAGAAATTAATTAAATTAATGCATCAAGAAAGAGAAGTACATATCTACAGATTTGCTGACTGCAAAAGACAGATGCCATGTGTTACAGTCAGAATTGATGAGAACTGCACCAAGGTGCTAGAGCTCAATGATGAGCCAGGCACAGATGATCTTAACAGTGACATGGAGGTGGAGACAACACGGCACATGGAAAAACTGATTGCCAAAGCGATTAGAAGAAGAGTTGAAGAAATGGAAAGATAAGATTGAGAGAGAGATTCTCTGCATGGTTGAGAAAGCTAAGCGCAGCATGGAAAAGAAGTGGTTCGAAGAACTTGAGCAATATAGCAGGCCGAGCTAGCTGAACAAAAAGCCAGAGAGGAAGAAGAGCAATAAAGTGTGTGGAGCTAGAGATAATACTTGGCAAAAAAACATTGCATCAAGGAAAACCATAAATGTCCAGAGTCAGAATTCTCAAAGATAAGAAATGAAAAATGACTAAATTCAGTGCTGTGTCAAACCAGTCCAATTTTTGTCGCCCTTTACTTTGGGATAGAATTAAGGAGAACCAGATCCATGGGTCCCATCGGAAGTCAAACCGTGTGAAAGACAGAAAAGATTAAAAAGAAATTTAAGTTGGCGTTCTCCAGCAGTGATGGAGAGACAGAGATGTGCTAATTTAGTCAGGTGACAGTGCTAAACTGGGAAAAAAACCTAGCACGCTTCCTGGCAAGGTTCTTTTGGCCGGGATTTTATAAAGAGGTAGACAATTGATGTGCGTCATGCCCCGAATACAATATAGTTTCCCCAAAGGGGAAAATCAAATTTCCTTTTGGACCTATTTCAAGAGTAGAGATCCTTTTTGAAAGGATATGTGTGGACATTATTTGTCTCCTGGAGAAAAGTTTTGCAGGGTATCAATATATACTCATAGTAGATTGTGCTACTGAACTAATTAAATTCTTCTCTCAGGTTGGGTTTCCTATCAAAACATTTGTCTCCTGTAAAAATTATGTCCATACTCATGGAGAAGGTCTGTGGCCTCTTAAAATTGAAGTTGGTACAGACCTCTGCTAATCATCCCCAAACAGATAGGCTAGTCAAGCGTTTCAATATAGCCTTTAATAATAGGTTAAGAAAGTTTGTCGTCACTGATACATGGCATTGGGAAAAACTACTTCCACCACTTCTCTGTGCTATCCACAAAGTTCCCCAGTCTTCCACAGGGTTTTCACCTTTTATAATTACTTTATGAAAGACAACCAAAAGGGGATTGGAAAATCCTGGATTTGGTAAAGGAATTGTGGGAAGATCACATCCCAAGGGCAGACAGTGTAGTGCAATAAGTTTTGGACCTTAGAAAAAGGTTAAATACGGTAGAATAGAGCTATTTGTACAAGGAAACTTCAAAAAAACATAGGAAATGCTTTATAATACAGGGGTCCCAGTAAGAGAATTTCAGCCAGGGGACAAGGAATTAGATTTGGGATCACAGGCAAACCCCGTATAAAAACAGGAAAGTGTCTATCTAGGTGAGAATATTTCTATAGACCAGAAATTGCAAGCACAGAATATGGTTAGACAAGGTTATGTTGTGTTCTCTTCATTGTCTAGGACAGCGGTGCGCAAACTTGGGGGCGCAATATTTTTTTTGGGGGGGTGCGGGCGGTTGCAGAGGTCCCGCGCTCTCCCCCCCAGGCATTTAAATTAAATTAAATGCCGGGGGGCCGCGCGAGGCCTCATAAACCTCTACTTACCGAGGTTCAGCGGGCTCCAAGACCCGTTACCATGGCAACGCGGCGTCAAATGACGTTGCGGGGTTATGTGACGTCACAGTGGCCACAATAACGTGACATCAAATGACGCCACGGGTCACGTGACATCACACGACCCCGCGGCACCATTTGAAACCACGCGAGGTACAGAGGGGGGGCGCACCAAGGAGGAGAGCAGGCACTGGGGGGCGCAGCAAAAGAAGTTTGCGCGCCCCTGGTCTAGGAGACTCCACTGCAGGGTCAGGTTTTGTACCAGGAAGGGGGGATGAAGAAAGAACAGGGATTAGGGAGGAAGGGGGGATGTTTCAAAATAATGAGTGTGTGTGGAACAACACTCTGAGGGGAGAGGTATGTGAGGGAGTGGAAAGGTGAACTCCCTCGCTGTTCCAGGCATAGGAGATCACACACTCGCTTTCAGGTCTGCAAGGATGTTCCAACCAACTCTTGATTGGAAATAAAGGTCTATAGGACACAGCAGCCTCTCCGTGTCCGTGTTCAGAACCCTTCTAGGAAGCAGGGCTTCAGTTCCCATTAGGATTGCCTGGAAACTGCAGGAACTCACGCCCTGCACCATAACCAAGGGGTTCCACGACCTGCAAGGTAGCAGCGTCACAGAGCTTCAAAAGCCTGCTAAGAAGCAGGGTATCAGTTCCCAGAGGGATTGTTTGGGAATAGCTAGGACCACGTCCAGCACCAATTCTACAAGCCTACAAGGTAGCAGGGCTTCATTACTTGTAATGGAGCAGTTTACAAAGAGCTTCACAAGCCTGCTAGTAAGCAGGGCTTCAGTTCCCAGAAGAATTACCTGGGAACAGCTGTGACTCCGCACCAAATATAGGGATATTCTACTGTATGTTGTTGCAGATCTATGCTGTTTCTGTTTGCTCATTTACACTTGCTTCAGCAGTGTATTATACCCTGTATTTCCCAGTACAGGGAAATAAAGGACTCTATTTGAAAGTACATGGTGTGTGGACTACTCACTGACCCTACCTACAAGGCCAATCCATCACACATACCTTGACTTACTATTGCATTTAAGGGAACAATTGCTCGTGGCTACCTGAGCCATTACAATGAAGTTAGTATAAGCAGACAATGCAAGGGCCACTCCAAGTTCCTTTGCCGGCCCGATTTGGCCCCCTGGCTGCCAGTTGAAAAGCTCTGTTCCTGGCAGCAAACACTGAAGCTTTAAAATCTTTAGGCATTTGACCTGCGTTTTCTTTGTAATTTAAAGGTAAAAGGTTTGTTGAGAAAAAACGAAGGAAAGTATAGTGTTTTTAAAAGAATAAGCATCTTTTTTTTAACTTTTACCCATCTCTACTCACTTCTCCAGGTCCAATATAAGGACATCTTGAAGTTCTGCTCAGAATTATTTTCTACTATTTTTAAACTTCAAGGTGATCATCTTAATTTTCCAAATACTGTAGTTCATTTTTTAAGCTTTTATTTGGATGTTATAGACAAAATCACTCCTGGATTTTTCTAAAGAAACCGATCAGCGCTTCTACTTAAGATTCATCTTTTTATTATTTATACTCATCTGAATTTCTAGAATAAAAATGATATGTTACAATTTTTTTTTTTGCTCAATGGGCATTTCGAATAAATGCATTCCCAGACTTCTCAGTGATATAAATGACAGTAGATATAACAACAAGGGAGAGAAAATGTAGTGCATTCCTTGTTGCGTTAACCACAACTAACAGCTACAGAAATGCTATTGGAAACTTCCCCTGGGATTACCTTGTCATGAGCTGAACTCTGAACTTGACCTGATTCTGGTTTCACAACCAGACTATTGTCACAAAATACCAGAGGCAATGAGTATGATACTATTTTATTTAGAAGCAAAAGGCACCTAAATTAATACATATTTATGTACTCATGAGCAGATAAGCACTGAAGTATTGCACTATATGTTGTGTCATTTTGTATGTTGCGCTGGGCTTTCTGTTATTGTTTGTATATACAGACATACCCCATTTTAAGTACACTCACTTTAAGTACACTCGCGAGTAAGTACATCTCGCTCAATAGGCAAACGGCAGCTCACGCATGCGCCAGTCAGCACATCCTGAACAGCAATACCGGCTCCCTACCTGTATCGAAGGTGTGCGCAAGCGGGGAGACTATAGAGCCTGTTACAAATGCCTTATTTACATCAGTTATGCACGTATATGATGATTGCAGTACAGTACATGCATCGATAAGTGGGAAAAAGGTAGTGCTTCACTTTAAGTACATTTTCGCTTTACATACATGCTCCGGTCCCATTGCGTACGTTAATGTGGGGTATGCCTGTATTGCCACGCTCAGTAGCACTGCTTTTTGACACTAATATATATATATATATATATATATGCTGTATATATGATGTGAGGATGTGAGGGTGGGATTTGGGGTTCTGGAGCTTGATGGGTTACGCAGCTGTTGTTGCTTGGAGGTGTGGCCCCTCCTCCCCATGGTTTAAAGCTCGCCCCGCCCCACTTTCCAATTAGCCGTTTTTATCACGATCCTGTGTATCACAGACCCAGTATGGTCTTTCTCCCTCCAGCGGGAAAGAGAGGTGCATGAGAATTATGCCAGGTAGTGTTAGCAACTGCAGATTGGTCGTGATGTGAAGTGGCTGCAGGCTTATAACCTTTTGGCCAAAGGATTTAACTAAATAGCCCTTACTCATGAGCAGATAAGCACTGAGGTATTGTACTATATGTTGTGTCATTTTGTATGTTGCGCTGGCCTTTCTGCTTTTGTTTATAAATACATATGTACTATCCTGCAGCACTTTCTAACTTGTAAAAGTAATTCAAGAGGAAAGATTGAAAAGCAGAAGTATGTTACCATATAAAAAGATTCTATAAATCGTATAATACACTGATCTTGACAAGTTCAGACCAACTTGAGATAAATCACAAGTGCTGGCATACATTGAGGGCTCGTTCAATATGCTAAGAAACCCTGTGCTTGAGAACATTTTAGTATACTACAGGTGCAAGAAATTCCCTAGATAGTGTACACAGACATCACAAAACAAAAAACGAAAAGCCTCTCAAAAAACAGTCAGCTCACTGAAAAACTATAAAACATACATTATATTTATACATTTCCCATAAAAAATATAATTGCAAAATGGAAACAAAGAACTTTGTGACAGATTCTCAAGAGGAAATCCTATTTTAGTTTCCTTTATGCAACTATATCTTGTTATTATGTGATATTGAATATAGAATGTATTTATAATATAAGCATGAATTAAGTAGAAATAGCCGTGTTAGTCCAGTTGCAATAGTGCAGAGTAAAAGAGTACTTCCGTATTAGGCGATACCTTTTTTTATTTGGACAACAATAGACATTATAAGGCAAGCTTTGGAGAGTTATCTCTCTTCCTCAGGTCAGCAATACTGATTTACATACATTCCATGAGCTTAACACAGATGTAAGAAAAAGAAAAACAAGATAGACATCTAAGGCAGATGATGCAGAGAAGGAATAAACAGACAGAGCAATAAATGCATGAAAGCGACAGTGAGACACAGGGCTATACTGTACATCCATCAGCAGTGTGCATGGGGGTGTATTATACGGCAAGCGAGAGTTCTCCTTTCTTATAATATCTATTGTTTGTCCACATAACAAAGGTATCACCTAATACTAAAGTACTAATTTATAAGTATGCAAATGATTTTCTTTAGGAGACATACATTTTAGGGGTTTGCTACTGTATGAAACGTAGAACTTTCACCAAAGGTTTATATTAGACTAGCTTTGGCACCAATGACACATTTAATATATATGTATAATGTAATGAATGTTTACATTTCAAATTAATGTATACAGTTTACAGATTGATTTTGTCAATCAGAAGGATTCTATTTACCACTGTTGTTGCATATGCACAAACATAATGACCATAAACAAAAAAAAAACACATTCCCACAATGCAAAGGGATATGTGATCATTATTTTTAAATCACAACAACTGAAAAAAAGTGACAGAGGGAAGTCTGCATTTAATTGTTATGAAAACATAACTGTTGATAATGTAATTAGTTCTTGTAAGTATGTGGAGGACACTAGTTGATATGATGATAGTTGAAGGGTCCCCCAGCCGTACCGGTTTAGATAATTTTTCTTTACATCTCTCCTATCTTGATAAACCTTGCTAGGAAACAGAATACTCTTAATTATGAATGCATTAACTAAATTAGTAACAAGAGAAAGATATGCAATTAAGGGATTGTTAATTGAAACAGGAAACACAGCTGTATGCCGCTTCAAGATGAATCACATCAGTAATGACGCAGATGTTTAGAAAATGTAATTATGCTGAGAGGCTATGCATTGCTGCCGTTTCCCAGTCCAATGCTGTATTGTGTGGTTGAAATGGTGATAAAATCCAGGACTACCAGGGAAAAGGATCTAAAACATGACAAATTACCCTCTCTGTTATGCGAATTAATGCTGTGTCAATGCAAGCTATTTCATCCTCCAGCTTTCAAGGAATGTAAATACAAAATGAATAGCAAACATCTGTTCGAAAACTCTTACAAGTCTCTTCCTGGGAAGACGACAGCCACTGTCTGCAGTTATACGGTACTCCTAAGAATACCAAGAGCAGGTAAACAGCACACAGCCTGGGACAAACCTCTGTGTGTGTAACATATTTACTATACACGAAGGCTGGACTTTACTTTTCAGTCTCAAAGGGAATCACAGAGGCTCTGAATTGGTGAACCTACTGTAACTTATTACTAAATGTTGTCTGATAACGTAAGACAGGATGCAATTTGATACTTGCATGACTGTTACAAGTGCTGAATTGATTTAAACAGAAATATGTGAAAATATGGCAGTGTTAGCACACAAAGTAGCAGACACACCAGCTAGCATGTCACAGAGAAAAAAAAGATTTAAAAAAAAAATATTTACAAGGTTTAATAACATGCGGAAAGTGAGCTTTAAAATAATATTAATGCCTTTTTTCGATATTGGCGAATACCACCTCAAAATTCACTTTGAGGGAGATTCACTATTGTCTTTTCGGGTTAACACACCTGATCCGGCGTTAACTCGCACTCGCATTCAAGTCAATAGCAGCTAATGCCGGATCGGGTGTGTTACCCCACAATGGACCTTTAGTGAATCTCCCCTTTCAAAATGAAACGAAGCTACAAGCAGACACACTTACGTCATTTCATTAACCCAAATAATTATTAAAATGTGATGTCATTCTGGTTCAGAGCGAGCAAATTGTATTGTATTGTATTGTACTGAATCTGAGTATCTATGGCAACACTTAGGCAAGTAAGAGCGGTAACACTTTTGTTGCCCGACGGACACCATGGCAAAGCCGTGTGTTTCAGGCCCCTCTAGCAGCAAAAGGGTTAACAATATTATTATTACAGTCGCAGGACTGATGTTGGAGAAGCTGCCAGAAAATGCCCCCGGGTGGGGTCTATCACCCGCATCCCCTTTAAGTAACAAACATTTCCTAAAGCAGTAACATCAAGACAGAAGATGATACCGACGCGCCGTAAACATGTCTGTGCCTGACATGTCAGCTGTACAGCTTTCAACAATGGGGCTTCCTGTCATCAATACAAGGTGCTGTTTCACCTGACAATCTTACAAGAAAGAAGTTATGAAGCAAAATTAGCTTGTCAAATGAATTTCCCTGTTCATCATGAAGCTATTTTGACACACCACTTGCAAATGTACCATACAACTTATATATAGCACAATAGGAATTAAATCCGTGTGAACAGATTGCAGTCAGATATTTTGTACCTGAGGACCGTAGAGGATCACAGAGAACTCTTTTTATTTTATTTTTCTCAAACCAGTGTTATTCGCAAAGATGCATCTCTCTCATAGGCAGGTGCTTGGTAAATTGGTTTCCAACCACAAGGCTGCGATTTTGTAAAAACAGGCCCCGGGTTAATATGAGAAAGGAGTTCTAGCAAGACAAACACACAGAAGAAAGGGAGATAGTCTGTGCAAGCCCTGAAATCCTTTACTACTGTTAATGAAATATATATTTTTTTCTGATTCATTTAGTATAATAGTCCTCAGCCATTATACAGCACCATCACCATTCTATTAATTAGATTGTAAGCTCCTCGGAGCAGGGACTCCTCTTCCTACATGTTACTTCTATGTCTGAAGCACTTATTCCCATGACCTTTTATTTATATTATTTGTTATTTATATGATTACCACGTGTGTTACTGCTGTGAAGCGCTATGTACATTAATGGCGCTATATAAATAAAGACATACAATACAATACAATAATGCTGCTCTACATTTCATCAGACAAGATAACTGAAATCAATTGTGAATGTTAAATTATTGATGGCATCTTAATGTTCTATTTTTTCCCAACTATTTTAAAATACAATACAAATACCACGTGTGAGCACATTCACATATCTCAGACAGGTACACAAACCTGCCTTTCACGATTATCTCTAATCATAGAATGCTTCCACTGCAGCCAGGGATTCTGGGTAATGACATGCAAATAAGCACTCACAATGTGTCACTTTTTGCTTCTTATCCATTTTAACCTTATGCCTGCCGTATTAAACAGCTTATTCAGCAGAGCCTGGGCCCAAGGTGGGCATGGCCAGTAAACCTACTCACAGAGAGCTGCATCCAAACATAGAATCCCTTTGACTTTAAACACAAAACGTTTAAATTATTTAAAAATACTTATACTAGTCTGATTTTTTTTTAAAGGTGCTGATAAACATGCTGTCCCATTAGTTCACTTTGGTCCTGAGAGAGCCTGCCCCTTTTATATACCGTATTGCCCTTTATTGCAACAGCTTTTGTCTTCCATTCAGTCATCCAGTTTATCTCTGTGGATCATCTACATTTTACAGTTCCATGCATTAGCAGCCTCATATCAGAGCAAATGCTGTTTTCAGTGTATATAGCACAGCATGCATATGTAGCCAGGTCACCCGGTGGCTACTATTCTGCCCTTGAACAGGCAGTAAGCCCTGGTACAATCAGTTTGCCAGTAGTTGATATGGGGTTTTCCCTCTAAGAGGAGCTGCATTTGAGTGACAGTGGGAGGTGGTGACACCAGGCCTTGGTATGACCAATCATGAAACAGACCTGGTGGTACTTAAGGGGAGGGCCACCCCAAATTCAGAAGTGCCTCTACCTACTTGAGAGGGGCAGGTCACACAGCCAAGAGTCTGACTATTGGGCCTACTCTGGACCTCAACCCTCCGGGGAGAGTGAGTGTGTACCATACCTCTGCCTCTGCTAAAGAGGCAGGGAAGAGAGGGGACTGCTGTGGGTGCCCTTGGCCTGTAGTGAAGGTCCAGGGACCATCCTTCAGTGATAGCTGAGAGACTGCATCAGGCAGAACTCTGCCGTGTTACTGTGCTGTAAAAGCTGGAAGACAATAAACTGTTCCTGTTGTTACACCTCCTGCCTGGTGTATGACCTTACTGGGTGGAGAGGTAATCGTTCTACCGTGGGAGATCACCTTCAGTTCCTGGAGCCTACGGCAGGTGGAGGTGCTGCACTGCTAAAGAATATGTAGGGTATGAACCCAGAAGCCTAGTCCTGTGTCCCCACTACCACCGGCGGACGACTCAGCCCTCCTGTTACCAGCAGGTATCATGTACCACAAGATCAGTATGACCAAATCTCCCACTGGGTGGGGGAAACACCATAACACATGTAACACTGTTTCCCCCACCCTCTGGGAGATCCACTATATTGCTACCGTGTGGTGCTGAGGCATACCTGTTAGGGTCAGGAGATCTGAGCTGTCTGCGGTGATATGGAGACCAGGACAGGCTTTTGGATATCATCTGTAGTCGTTTCCTTTTGGTGTTCAGCACTTCCAGGTTCAGGGGGCTCTGGTAGTACCAGAGACAGTCCTCATAGAAGCACATCAGTCATACACACCATGCACTGACTCAATCCAGGCTGGTGTATGATTAACAAAGGGGCTTTATTTAGCAGTCACTGCATCAGATCTTTACAGTGGTGCAAGGGTTCAGAGGGTTCCAACCTCTGGATGGTGCTTGACCCTGATAGTATGGGGTCATCTTCCAGGTCAGATGTTCCCTCAGGCACAAGGACTGAGGGTGAGCATGCTCATCCCGGATGGGAGAGACTCACAGCCCTCTGCTTCCGTTCTCCTCAGAACCAGGAACAGAACTGATCTAGTTTTGGCTCTGCTTCTTCTCAGTAAGCAGAAGGAGCAGGCTCATGGTCTATACCTATCCCCGATAGCCTTACACAGGCCATGAGTCAACACCGCACTCCTGTACATCAAAGAGGAGCACAAGGGGGGGTCAAAAGCCCATAGAATTAACCTGTTACTGCCTGCAGCTAGCAGGGACTTATATAACAGGGGAAAAGATAGGTAGAAAGAGACATACCCTGTTACTCACATATATACAGGTAACTGGTTAAAAGTAAACAGTGCTACTGTAGTATATTGCAAAATAATATACTGTCTCACTTTATATGTTTTTGCATATGTAGCACATGTTCTCCACCCTGCCCCCCGGGAGAACTTGGGTAGGCTACTGCTGATTTAGTGCTGGTTACCTTCGAGGGAACAGGAGAGATGAGTTGCCCACGATAGTGTGGGGGAACAGGACAGTCTTTTTGAAGATCCGCCGGATCTTTTCCTCTTGGTGTCAGCGCCTCCAGACATAGTGGGTTCAGCAGAGCTGAAGGCAGTCCCACCATACCAACCTTTATCCGAAATACCTCTGTCCAACAGACAGCGCCGAGCCAGAAGTATAAATGAGGGTGATCTTTATTGTAGCAGCCACGTCCGGTGTCATTACAGCATGGTACTGGCCTGCGGGTAATATTGAGGCTTGGCTAGAGCAGCTTGTTGCCCTCAGCCCATGAGGCTGAGCACATGTCTCCCTCCCAGCCGGGAGGAGACATCTCCAACACTCTCCTACTCCATGCAGGCTGGAAACCAACTGAAGGTCTCACCCCTAAGGGGCTGAACTTCAATCTATAATTTAGGCACTTCCTTCCTGAAGCTCAAAGAGGGAGGGCCCAGTATCAGTACCACCACAGGCTATCACAGATCCCTGTGTCATCTCCACTCCTGTCACTCAGGAAGTCAGCATGATGAGGGGGGAAACCCCATAGGATAGCCTGTCACTGTCTACTTCTTATTAGAACTTACGTGACAGGGAAGGTAGAGAGATAGCCGGACCAGCCATGGCTACAAAAACTTGGGCCCTTATTCTGTAAGGTGTTATACACACAGATGACGTGCTATCGCATGAAAAGCTTCACTTTAATGGGGCTATTCCTGCGATAGCACTCCATCTGCGCTTATCTCACCTTACAGAATAAGGACATTGGTGTTTCAAACTACAACATCGCCATAAACAGTACATATCTACAGGGCCTCATGTATACCATAAGTTTACAGTTTTATCTGATGTCATCAAAAAAAAATGAATAACAAAATAATAATAAACTCCCAAAAATTAAACGACAGCATAAATTGGAAGTATTACTTTGTGATTTTCAAATATCAATCAAACCATCAGGCAGTAGCAGCCAACACTCAGAAAAGGTACACAGAACATAAACCCATATGTTAAGCAGGACCATAGAAAGGACAGGGTAGCACTGTTACTTAAGTAGAGAAATCGAACGCTGCAAAGTACAAAACATTACTGTAAAATTGTTACTTCATAAGCTTACCCACTTCTGTGCAAGACTAAAAGTTTGAGAGGAAATGTGCTGCTAAGAACACTCATCTCAGTGAATAATATTAATATCTGTAATCTATTTGACTTCTGGTGGTGATGGGACCCAAACTTGAGCACCATACGGAAAATGTAAGAAAGAAAAGGCAGAGAAGGCAGTCTAGCAGCAGTGCTGAAAAAAGTTTTAGACATGTTATCAACAAAAGGGAAAGAAGTGGGTTAGCCGATTTTGAAAACTCAACAAAAATGAACTGATGACGGATTAGATATTGAAGGGGTCAAGAGTGTAAGAATGGTGTTAATATGGCTGGCAACGGAATTCAGATTGGAATAGAACAATGTGCACGACACTCTGGTATCTCAGATACAGCGGCGTTTTGAGTCTTTGTCAGGCGTATCTAATTTCAATTTCCTGACAGGACTCTGTCCTCATTTTCAGTAGATAGAACATCTAACAAAATGTGCATCTGATCTGGCTATATGGACCCATTTGAAATTGTTAGTGAAATAAAGACTTTCAAATTCCAGTCAGCTTCACTTTTATCAAGCCTCAGTAGTGCCACACCTGTAGATTTGCTGAATCTCATTCTCAAGCGGCCTCTCCATTTGTCTTATCTAAATACAGAAATTGCATACAGACTATTTCAGGCCATGCCTGTGACATTGGCTTAATGTGAAAGAGGTTTCAGTACATTGAAGCTGATTAACACTTATATAAGTTACCTATGGGTCAAGAAACAACATTTGCCAATATGATCCAGAGAATATAACATTTCAATGGGTCATTCATTTTAAATTATGAGTTATTAGCTAAAAGTACCCGGCATTGCTTGGGAATTATACGAAACCAACCTCATCCCTCCTCTCATCCTCTCACCCTTCCTACCCCATCTCTCTCTCCCCCCCTATCTTTCTCCTTCCCCTCACTTTACTTTAATACTGTATGATGTCCCCAATTCTTTCCGCCTCGCTCTCCTTAGGCATTGTTACTTTCTCCTAACGTGCCAAATGACATCCTCTCTTTCTTTCTTTGTCTGCTATCTGTGTAAACTTTATAGCCATCTGACTCTCCTTATCTGCCTGCAACACACATGTGAATGAATAGCTTATTAAGAAATCTCTCACCCCAGAGGAGGTGTGGAGATGCAATTGTTATATACATTAGGTCTCCTTATCTGCCACCAGGCTATGTACATTATGATGTCACCAGTATGATGTCATGTGGCAGATAAATAGCCTACAAGGTACAAGACCCAGTGGCTGACTTGCTTGAGAAATTGTAACGTCATAGAATAAAATAAAGAATGTATCCAATTGTATCCAAACACAGGAAAAAACCTGCTAAATTTGGTTACGATATCTTAATATTTCAGGGTGTAATTCTATACTGTATATAGTCTGAAGTGGACTGAGTAGCCAAACTGTTGACATCTATAGGTTTGATTCACACCCTACAAAGTAACTTCAATTCTCCCAGAGAAGCTTGCAAAGCCTTTATAAACAGATGAAGGGGGTAAAAGTACTTGTCTCATTTCAACCACGACACTACAACTGAAACCATTATCCAGGATTTTGGTTGTGAAATAATTGCTATAACCACTGGTGCCTACCGCCTTGGAAGATATCCACAAGCAACAAATGATTATTACAAAACAATATTAATTTTGCAAAAATCAAATATAATAAATGTATTTATATGGAAATCTGTAGTGTAATCTAGAAGTCATCCAGAGCCCGTGCGGATTAAATCAGTACAATGAACGGTGAAAGCTTCAGCATATTTTTGCATTCTCATCTCGCCGTCCTCCTACGCATGAATATTATCTGTGAAGAATGTTTATTCCTGAGCTTTATCATCGTTGGTTAGCGGGACAGAGTTTTGCATAGCAGTGATAGTATTGGCAAGGTCATCTAACAGTAAATTCTGCAATAACTCACTGTTTTATCCATCCTGATATCTCAACCAGGTATTCTCTCCAGTCAGAAGATTCAGTGACACAGCAGGTAATAAATATGCTACCAAGGACAGTGTGAAGACAAGTGAGGACACAACAGATTTAACTATTGGGTAATTCCACAACGATTCTTTATCAATGGCTGCCTAGTGTGAAATTCAGTTAAATGCTAAATTCCACACAAGCATGAAATATTTTCAGCATGTTTCTGTTATGTGAGATTTCCTATCATCTTTCCTACAGTAAATACCAGCACACAAGGTTTCTTTATAAAGGCGGAATCACAAATAGAATGTGAGAAGCCTAAACATGATTTAGGGCTATTTTCCTTGTACTGTCACCTTGTCTTTCTTTGTGATTATCATGATTAATGGCAGTGATACAGATGTAGGCAGCATTAATCCGCCATAAAGTGTGGAAGCTCAAACGACCTTTTTTTTTTTCTTTTCTTCTACTACTTATGTTTTCACTTTAAGTAAGAAAAGTAATCTAATCTGTCTATGGACATTCAAATCACAAAGGTAAATGTTTAAAAAACAAAGTCAAGAGATGCAAACAGAGAGCTGATAAGTATGAATTCGGGTTTACGCTCCTGTTTGGACTACGTTTTGGCTTGCAATATTGGAATACACAACAATGTTCCTGTAACTTTACACACCCTTGTTTAAAGAGGCTTTGCTATTGTTGCTACCACTTTTAGGAGCAAACCAGGTTTTTACCTTAATTGTGAGTTTCTGCATACAGGGACTAGCTCCAATTGCAATATAATGGTAGAACAAGTAAAAGGCTAATTATAGTTTATTCATCCATTAACAAGTACTATACATATAATTTTGGCACAGTGGGGACTAGACAGTTGAATTCCTGAGTACAAAACTTTTAGTGGCTTAGGTACAGGAAGATAAATGCCCATATTTGTAACGTTAAGCCATAAGGTTCATGTATTCGACGTCTGAACGCCATACCTCTTAATAAGCGGTTTAAAGATGTGACACCTTACGGCTGTAAGGTGCCTATTATTACTTGCACTGGTTTGTAAATATCACCCTTTATTTCCTTATAACTCAGCCACCACTGTAAACTCTTCGGGACAGGAACTCATTGGGAGTTAATAATTAAGCTACAATAGTGCCAATCGGGGTGAACTCCCACTGAAGTGACCAAGAGTTTCCATATAATAGTGCTCTGATCGGCCCTAGACATGTGTGAACTTTACGCGTGCGTTAGCGAACTTTGCAAACCTTAACTAACCTTTTTGGCTTGCTTTGAATCAAAAGTTGGCACCGAGCTTTCTTAACACTAAAACTCTACGCGCATTGCATGTGCGACTCATTTTGTTCAATTTCACTTTTGAAATGTAATCGCACCGTGGGGCAGCTATTTTACCACTTTGAAAAAGAGAATTACCTCATTTTGAACAATTTGGGTCGCTAGAACTTTTGACGCTAAAGATGTGCAGGTTTTACAAACTTTTTGGAAAGTTCAATCAAAACAGCAGAGATGCAAATCTCGGCAGGTACGCACATCTCTGATCGGCACTATTGCATTTAGTGATATCCCCCATTGTGATATGATTAGAACAGATAGGTTGGATCTTCACTAATAGTAGGTGCTCTTTTAATACCATATGTAGAGGTACTGGGTCTAGAAACTTGCTTTTAGGAACACACAAACATCCCTACAGCAGTGAGGAGCATGCTTTTAAGGCCAATATCCAGTCAGGGGTAGACTGGGATTTGTGTGTAGACATGTCCCCTTACTTCCCGGTCCAGGGCGCGTGGGGGAGGCTGCGGGGAGATGCTGAGTGCCGCCGGGATGGCAGCCGGACCCGGTGCAGGGAGGTTGCTGCCGAGCTGCCAGCAGGTGATCAAGTCGCCAGAGTTCCGCGGCGTACCCGATCAGCGGGGGCCGCCATTGCTGTTGCGCGCACATGTGCAGTGTGGGTCTTGCGCATGCGCATTGAGGGAGAGTTGCAGCGGCCATTACCAGGTTACAATCCCCAGCAGCCTCAGGGGCTGCAGGTCAAATGGGCACGAACGGCCAATACTGCCCCATGAATCTCGGGAAGCCAAGAGATACATTTGGCGCGCTGCCACGCCAGTTGGAAGCAGGACGGTGACAGAGCAGGTAGTGTCCAGGGAGCAGTGCCTCCCTAGACTAGGCCGATAGTTGCCCCACAGGCAACTGATCATTATTAGGTTGTGTTTGCTACAGGGAAGACCCCCAGATAGGGACACTTCCACCACAGCAACATTAGTATCAGGCACCAGTGACAAGACGCAACGCGGTGCGCGAGGCCTGCGGTCTGGGACTAGGCCCAGGCCTATACTATCAGAGACACTCTTATAGGGACACCCTCCAGTGGGAGATCCCTGCAGGGGCGGATGCCTGAGGACCCAAGCGGCGTGGGAATCGTTGCAGCCCAGCGAATCATCAGCCATGGTGGCCTGGTCTGGCCAAAGACCAGGAAGGTATCACATCTAAGTGCACCAACGGTCCTCAGGGGTAGCGCTACTCACTACACTTTGGGTGGGGACTGACATTGTGGGACGGACACTGGGACACTGGTGCCACCGCACCCCAAGTACTGTGGGGATACTGTACATAATACCGCGCTCCTCCCTATAGAAGTTTGCTGCTGGTAAAAAGATAGGCCTTACATGTAGAAAAACAAAAAGAACGATTCCTGCGCTCCTACCAATTAGGCTAAAATAAAATAATAATCTCATGAAAAAGGGTTATTTTGTTAAACCCTTTGGCCAAAGCATTTATAAGCCTGCATGTCACGACAAGGCATAACCGTATGCAGGTACCTACACACTGTGGGGATACTCCCCGGGGTTGATATTGTGTTGCGTAGTTGTATAGTGTATTTTTTTATAGTACCAAACGTGTAGATTTACTGCAGTATTGTCTTGGGAGGGGCAATCCCACTGTGTGAGGATCCTTCTCAGGTGGAGGCGCTGTGTGTGTTAGTGAACAAGGTCACCCCAGTCTCCCTTCAGCAGAGGATCAGGCCTCCTGTTAGCCACTCAGGTAACGGCAGCGCAGGTAGTTTCCCCAGACACGGGGGAAAGGGTGCTACATTTGGAAGCTTTATTATAACTTAAACCCTGATTGTTACAACTTTGGAAGCAATGACACATTTTAAGCCTATGACTAGCACATAACATAATGAAAGCAGTATGTTCTCCATCTATCACTGGCATCTTATTGCTAAAAAGATGAAATTTAAGTCCTATTTTTTTTACATCAATAAACCTACACTGTGATAAACATTAAGAATGGCAGACAAGGTGTTATATGGCCAAGTTCTTGATAGATGGGAAAGCAACCACATTAAATATCATCTGGGTTATACACTGTTTTCTACAATGCACTTGACCCTATAAAACGAAACTGTCCTTCAGCAGGTGTTTTTACAAAGCAAAGGATTTTATTTTCGAACGCTCTGCTCTGTATTTCTGTTCGTAATTTATTAAAGGTTCTAAAATACTTTTATCATAACGTCCCTCTTGGTGCCATTTTAACTACCCTAGGAGGTGCTGCTAAAACACACAGTAACTGTAATGCTAATTATGAACACGCTGTTTTGTAAATTAAGGTGAGATGATGCAGGAGTGAGTTTTAATTAGACCAGTAAACTTTGTAGAATGCACATCAAATAAATTAATGGAAATAATCGCTTTAACAACAAAATACAAGAAAGGAAGAAAAAGTTTATAAAAACGAAATATATTTTTATAATTTAATTTTATAGGTAGAATCAATTGGGTAAAGAATGTATTAATAATAACTGACCATTTATTTCCTTTTTTATGCAGTCATACACTTCTTCTAGCAAATAATTTTGTACTCTTTATTTTGACATAAGTATACATACATCAGTGAATACTATAGTGACCTTTAGAATGTACTGTAGCCATCGTTGTGAATTTTTAAAGATATACCCTATGATTCTGAAATTATTTAGGTATGATAAAATAACTAACCAAAGAATAATATATCGTATAGTCTATGGAATTTATTTTTGGGAGTTAGGATTTTGGGATCAATTGGAAAAGCTACTGTACATGTCTTAAACAAACAATACAATGGTAGACAAGGTGTAACATGCCTGGGTGCTTTAATTATATAGCTAAAGTACCTGGCTTTGCACAAGTTGCAGTACATTTCCATTGCAGACTTGAAACTGTGACTTTATCGATAATGACCCCCTCTTTATCTTTAACCCGATCAATAATTCCACCTTCCAGTGAGTAAGACTGCACCTCTAACCCCCAGTCACTGAGACTTCCACCCCAAATTATAGTGACATCCACCCTCGTCACTGACATACTACCTCAGTGACCTTCCCCCTCATTTGTGACACTTACACCACAATGACCTTCCTCTCTTACACCCTCACCTCTCCCCACCCTATCTTACACCCCCACCTCCCTTTCTTACACTGGCGACACACTTTATTCGAGCTCGGCTAGTTCCACGAATTCGGGTATACTCGGGTGTATTGAGGTTTGTGACTGTTTTCTGCCCGAGTGCATTGAGGTATTTTCCAGGCAGGGATTGAAGCATTTTATTCCCCCTGGCTGCAATACTGCACAGTATATATATATATACTGCATTACAATTCATGAATTTATGCCATCTGGTAGACACGCGAAGCATTGCAGCCTATTAAATCCTAATCATTATCATTTAACAGATCAGCCGCCCGTCAGCCAGGCATGAACCCAGGCTGGGAAGGCAAACACAACGGGGCTTGTCAGAGGTGAGGAGCGGCGCATTCCAGGTATCTGCCAGGTACATACTGGGTATTTGCTCGAATAAAGTGTGTCGGTGCAGTACAACCCTAACCTGCAGCTAATGCTCTCTCGAATGTAATGAATGTCCATAAGGCCGCCAGTCCAATCACATATCTCCCTGCAAAGCAAAGGCCAATCAGTGGCCTCACGCCGACAAACCGGCCAATCAGCGTCCTCATAGAGAGGGAATAACCAATCAGAGGCGGAACATTTCAAAATAGCAGAAAAAGAAACCACTGTCCCAAAATAGAAAATACCCCAGGTGCAAACGCCTAGGGTCTCCTTAGAACGCATGCAAAGTTTCAGGTTTCTAGGTTTCATGGTCTCGGAGCGATGGCTCTGACAGAGAGAGGGGATCTGGGTATCTAGTCACTATAATGCATGAAAAGCTTAACTCCCCATATGGCAATATGCACTGAAGGGGTTCAAAGATGTATACACTTTACATTGGTGTTGTGTTTCAGCCAGTGATATATTTTCTTTATACTGTACTGTAATTTTGAATACAACAATTAGGGGATGCTCAGCTATTTTCAAAACTTTCCCACCACTAATGACATTTATTTGGCCTAAATTAGCCATTCTTCTCAGCCACAGTGAGCATTATTTATATCCTAAGGAGAGACCAAAAGGAAAGCACCATATAAACAACAAATTAAATGTGGTTCCTCATGCCAGAGTAAATACAGGAGCTCAAACACGTAAATATTCTGTTTGCACCATACAGTTCTCATCAGGAAGCACCATACAATATATCTGTAGAAGGTAACTCTATTCAGTTGTAGTATGAAGTCCATTTTTATTCAACTGTTTTTATGCCACTTTTTAAAATAATAGGTGGTAGATGTTTGCTTATTTGTTTTTATTCTGCTTTCTCAGCAATCATTTTGATAGCTTTTGTGACTCGTTTCAGCCGTAGGCATTGGCATGTCAGGAGGAAAAACTAGCTGCAGTTTTTGTAAAAATTAACCAATTGCTTTGATGATGAAGAATTACAGAGAGGATATGCATCAGTTCTCATAACCAGCTACGTATTATCATTACATAGCGTTATCCCATAAAGTGGTTTGTTCTACAGGTGCAGACATCACATGGGCCAATATTGGCCTTTCCTGAAATATCACCAATGCCAACATCCCAAAGCGACTGCATTTAGCTTGAAAAAATAACGAGCATTATTTTTATGTGAAATGCTTCAAATTGGAAAAATAATATTTTTTTTGCGGCATAATCTGCTTGAATAGTATGAATTCCCAAGAGATGTTACTAGAAAAATACTTTATGTACCAGTTTCTTCTTAAAAATAAAATCACTTTCAGGAGGGACTGCACATTAATTATTTAACTATTTCATTGCCTCACAGGTAAGTAATGTATTGCAAGGCACATTATTATTTCTTTGTTTTTGCATATATTCAACATTTGCAAATCAGCAAGGTTATCAGTGGACACATTCTTTTTACAATTCAGAACAATTTAGTAGAACACAAAGAATAGGATATTACGAACAACTGATTATTACTGCTGGTTTTCATTGGCTTTCCATACAAAAATAAACATGCACCCTGGCTGACTATGAAACCAGCGGATTTTCTTGGCTGTTCATCCGATCGCAAATCACTAAACAAATGATTTGAAATCAACCTGCTAACACCAATTTAACCAAGTACTGAGGTCATAATTTAAATACGATCAGAGCTGCAGCTAAATGAAAAGCATTGGAGTATACCGGAAATGCAGTTCAGGTTTACCTGCAAGAGTTTCCACCTCGTATTCAAGTCTTCCAGTCGGTTGAAATAGTAAGGAGACAGCTGGATATCCGTTGGCGTGAATTGGTGTGTGAGATCATTCACCTGGTTTACATTCTCTTTAATTGGGGCTATTTCTGCGCGGTAGGCCTACAAAATAGGAACAAGGCAGACAAGGATGTTTATGAAGGTCCATGAGAAAATATGAAACTTTACAGTAAGAATGGACATTGCAAACGTTTCTGCACATACAGCGAGAGAGACGTCTGAGCACATTTCCTGCACCATTTTCTATTCATTTCTTTGAGTACTGAAGTCAAGATTTAAATGTTGAGCTAGGATGCATCAGTCATCCAATAATATTAATCTTGTATAATAATACATTAATAATGTATAATCTTGCAACAATTCACTATAGTTTTTCTCTTCTGAGCATCTATCAGTACACATAGATACATTGTTTTACTATAACTCGCGTGGTGGCATAAAATGAAAGTGTATTTGAGCAGATGTTTTATCATATTAAACAGTGTTTAGAGGCCTATTTTATTGCAATTTGTTAACATTTGCGATTGGCTGTTCTCATTAAGTCTTTCTTGGTGCCATTTGCAGTAGCCTGGTGCTGGTAAATATGCAGTTACCACTGCAACCTACTGTTTTGTAAATTAATGTCAAATGATGCAGGAGTGAAAAACCAATTAGAGCTTCCATTTGACATACAGCAATCAGTAAAGTAAAGTATGTACATAGAAACAGGAAAAATTAAGACTAAGCACAAAAAAATATACTTTATGTTACAACTTTTTTGAATGGGAGAAAATAATTTAAAAAAAACTCAAAATACGTGCATTGATTTTTTTTTTACATTTTTTCTCTATTTCATCTAAAATAATACACAAATGATTGTAATGTGCTAAATATAAACATCATTAAACTGCAATTTTGGGATTTACATGTACAGAAATGCACTTCATCTGGTCCTAGCTCTGCAATTCTGTGCAGTATGGAGATTTTGTATTCAAGTGAAGAAATTTTGCAAAATTACACATTCACAGGCTATTCATTACAGTAGGTGCAAGATTACTTATCGATGAGAAACTCACAGCCAGTAATCTCACCTACCCAATGTGATGAAGAGGACGAGAGAAAGAGAGAGAATGATACCTGGGAAAATACCTGAGAGATAAATATTAAATCCTTAGTGATGTTATTAATAATACTGTGAAGGAAAAACTGGAAAGTATCTCTGTGCAAAACTGGGGCATTGTTGGTCAAGTTACCCTACCACATTTATCAACAAAAAAAAACATCCCCATTGTGTCAGCTAGATTCTTTTTTTCTTTGATACATTTGCTATTGTTTGACACAATTATGCAGCAGGAAAACTTGGATAAATTAACCTGTTAATGCCCCATCAAGAAACAAGATGGTAGAAATCAAGTCATTATTGAACAATAATGTTGCAAAGGTAAGATTTAATCAATAAATAAGTCAATTATTTCAGTGTGAAGTGGTCTTTTACACAAAGTGCAAAGACATTTTGGCTCCAGGGTCATGAGGTCACTTTTACAGCAAAATGGTGCTGGATCACACCTCTCAAGCTATGAATGGAACAAAATACAGCTGAACCCCGTTATAAATGATAAAAAATTAAAATAATAATGTATACATTATACAATATAATAAAAATAAATAATAATTTATAAATTATTATTTAAATTTTTTTATAATTTATAAATTATATCATAGAGGAATCAAACCCAGGACCTTTCATATGCTATCTCAATTCTGTACTTCTACACCGCAGGGACTGTGTGATGTCATAGACCTTAGAAAGAAACGTAACGTTTACATAGTACACTGTCGGGTGAGCCCACGCACGGCAAAATTGAGGTTTTCAAATCTGGAGAGCCACGCTCAGACCGTGTTATAAGCGGATTTGCGTTGTAGCAGATCGCGCTATAACAGGGTTGAGCTGTATATAGCAGTTCCCACTGTGGCACAAGGGACATGGACCGTGCTGGCTCCTGGGCTCCTCTCAGAATGGCATAAGAGCACCGAAGAGAGTTATTAGTTAACTAGTATTTGTTGATCCAATTAAATATATGACAGTACCCAGTTTCTTTTATTTTTAAAGTGTTTCTTACGATTTTCTTTCAAAGCATCTTGTCTGAGAACAATTAAATCCATCATTAAAAGGTTATTACTGCTCTGTCCCCCTAGTATCTTAACCAATTGTGAAACTCTCAGCGTAAGAACTAAAGTACAGTATATATCAACTCATGTGGCAATTATCCTCCTCCTTCTGTCACCTTCAGGTATTTATTACATTGCAATACTGCAGTTTGTTTTTCTTCTTCCTGGGTAGGTATTAGTATCATTTGCTTTATTTCTTTGGATGGTCATCTAAAATCAAACATAGAAACAGTGTCCACAGGCCATTCAGCCGTGATACATGTTGAGATGCATCTTATTTAGAATTTACCTAAGGTGAGACACTAGATGTAAGGCCACGTTGTACAAATTAGAGCATTCACTTGCCTTTGTGTGTCTGATATATAATATCCCGGATGCATCCGTAATAATAATACAAATATATATATATATATATAAAACCAACCCCACACTGATGAGACCCATTAAGGTCAAAACAGCTGTCTGTGGGTAGGTTTTCTGGCTATGCATCTTAACCCTGGCTGTGCTCAAAGCTGTGACCATGCAGCAAGCTTAAGCCTATAGGGAACCATGTTTAACATTGTTTTTGAAGCAAAAAGTGGCACTGTGTGCTCATTTGCATGTCATTTCCCAGAATCCCTTGCTGCAATGGAAGTGCTGTGTTCTGGGTGATAATGGTGAAAGGCGGGGTTGCAGACCTGCCTAAGACATGCAAATGAGCATACAGTATATTTCCATTTGCTATATGCTTTGCTGTGGAGGGTTTTTGTCACTTTTTTTACTCACCATAACTTAACTAAGTATATATATATATATATATATATATATATATATATATATATATATATATATATATATATATATAAACCAACTGTAAATATTACTGTATGCTCATTTGCATGTCTTAGACAGGTCTGCAACCCTGTCTTTCCCCATTATCGCCCAGCATACAGCGCTTCCACTGCAGCAAGGGATTCTGGGAAATGACATGCAAATGAGCACTCAGTGCCACCTTTTGTGTCAAGCTCGTATTACACAAGCAAATCCTCAAGTCAATGCATGCTGTTTTAAACACAGCTTTTAGACATAGGCTGGGATGAGATGCAAAGCCATTAAACCCACTCACAGACATGTTTCAACCTTGATGGGTATCATCAGTGTGAGGTTGGTTGTAATGGCTAAGCTGGTTTTGAGACTATAGACTAGGTAATCACCACAATTATTAAGGTTATGGTGGGTAAAAAAAGTGACAAAAACCCTCCACAGTAAAGCATAAAGCAACTGTAAATATTACTGTATGCTCATTTTCATGTCTTAGACAGGTCTGCAACCCTGTCTTTCCCCATTATCGCCCAGCATACATTTTTTGATATATATATATATATATATATATATATATATATATATATATAAAAAAATCAAAAAATAAATAGATGATACCGTTCTGTGGCTAACGAAATGCTTTTATTTGTGCGAGCTTTCGAGATACACTGATCTCTTCATCCGGCGATGTTACAATGAATGAAGCAAGCAAAAGGTATAATTAAAAACAGTGTCTCTTGGAATGTTATCTGTGCTGGTCCTTCCCCCGGTTGGATGTGTTTTATGGCTAGAGGTGTCAAAAGGTTCCTGAAAGCAAGTGATGTAAGAATGTGTGTGTATCTGTGTGAATATAAGTGAATGGAGAGCCCACAGTATTTATTTATTTTATTTATAAAATATTTTACCAGGAAGTAATACATTGAGAGTTACCTCTCGTTTTCAAGTATGTCCTGGGCATACACAGTATATACAGTGCTTTACAAAAGGTGTGTGTGGAGTGGGAGTGGATATAAATGGTGTGTGTAGGTGTGGAAATGTGAGAGATTGTAGCACAATGAAAAGTGTGTGTGGATACTATGTGGTCCCTATTGGTGTATAGGGATGGAAAAACAAGGAGTATTAGTATGTGTAAGAGACAGCTGTGTGTGCATACATATAGCACAGTATGTACAGACATGGCTTTTAGCGCTCATGGGAAGAGAGTTCACTTGTGTCAGTAATGACTCATAAAATTTCGATCTCTGTTTAGTGTCCCGAACAGTTGCATAAATTTGTATTCATGCAACCGTCTCTCGTTCGGTGTTTTAAGATTACCTTTGAGTATGGCAACCCTCAGATCGTTCATCTTATGGCCAGAGTCAGAGAAATGTTCGCCGACAGGACTGTCTCTTGTTCCGCGTGTGATGCTGTGGCGATGCAAGTTCATTCTCTTGTTTAGCTCCTGCCCTGTCTCACCTATGTAGTAGCAGCCCCCTGGGCATTTCATGCACATGATGAGGTACATGACATTGCTATATATATATATATATATCAGAAAATAGCTGTGTTAGTCCAGTTGCGATAGTGCAGAATAAATGAGTTCTTCAGTATTAGGTGATACCTTTTTTATTGGACCAACAATTTATGTCATAGGACAAGCTTTCGAGAGTTCTCCTCTCTTCTTCAGGTCAAGCAATACTGATATACAAAGGATTCAATGGCTAAAACAGTGTAGAGAGAAGAAAAAAAACAGATATGTACTGTAGATAAGGTAGGGTGTTACTAGTGTTTGAAGCCAGGGGAGGGTGACATCACTCGATGGCAAAGAACTATATAAAAGTCAAAAATTGTTTGTTTGTGGGTTTGTGGCTTGGCAAAGCGTTGGCGTATGCGAAACAAGCTTCTTCAAATCGGTGAAGGTACTTTCCCCACTCAGTCGGCATCAGGTGAAACGGGAGCGCCGAGGACCGGGAGGGGGGGGGGAAGTTAGGCACATGGCAGCCAACCATGGGGACCGCGTGGGCAGCAGGATTGTCGGGGACCAGGGAGGGGGCGGGGGGTGGAGGGAAGGAACACAGCAGCCAGCCACGGGGACTGGAAGGAACACCCCCGCTACCACCTCCCGCTCTGTGTGGGCAGCGGGAGTGCCAGGGACCAGGGGGGGGGGTGGAGGGAAGGAACACAGCAGCCAGCCACGGGGACCAGGGGGGGGGAGAAGGAACACCCCCCAGTACCACCTTCCACCCCACGCGGGCAGCCAGTCACTGGGACCGAGGGCAGGAAGGGGGGACACCACGCGAGTAGGAGGAGCAGCAGCAACACACACACACCCCTATTACTTACCCGCGCAGGTTTGAAGTCCTGGCAGCTCCACTCTGCATCACGACTGGTTCAGTACACGTGGACATGAAATCCTGTACAACGCTGTGTATATAAGCTATTCCATATCAAAATAATTCTTTTTTTCATTTTCTCATATAGATATTTAGTGTAACCCTCCCTGCTCGGATCTTAGAAAGTTTACATCGGTGTCTGTGTTATTGGCTGCACAGGATGCATCACCTTATTCAGGGTACAGGCATCATGCGGTCAGGGCATTGGTCAGCAATGATGGACACCAGGAACTTTATTCATTCAAACAACAGCTTTATTGTCTTTTATATACAGTCTCACATTTAGTATACTTATTGCATCTTGTATAGCCATGTGAGTGTCCTTTGCCTATGCTGTTTGTATGGCTTACCTAGCTGCCCTCATCTAGGCCCACTAGGATGGTGCTGAGGCAGTATAATTATCATGCTACCTATAGAGTCCTTTTTCTCTGCAACGCTGGTAACACTCCATATCCACAGGGCCCCTGACGGTCTTGCTACTACTCCATCTGTGATTAGCGCCCTCATTTCAAGGCAGCCTGCCACTACGTGTCCTTCCAGATGAGAGTCAGAGACAGACCCTCTGGTGGGGCTAGTCCAACTATGCTTAGGGGCTGCTGCTTTGGGAGCTCCCTCTGGGCATAGTCTGTCTCTCTGTATACCTTGGGAGTAATGCAAGACCATCTTGGTGGGACGCTATATAAACAGGATACTTTCCCAAACTGAAAACAATAAAGGGATGCTGAACTTATCCTATAAACAGGGACTTGCATAACTATTCACAGCGAGATCCCTGCTCTTCAACTCCTCCTGGGTTCTGCTTTCCAGAAGTTTCCCCCTTCTATTTATAGCCTAGCATGATGCCAGGGGGCAGGGCTTAACTTCTGCTGAGTCACCCAAGCACCATGTGGTAGAGAAGGGTCGTTACTCTGTGTGAGCCCACCTTAGAGGCTCTCGTAATCCCACAGGGGGATTACGCTATATATATATATATATATATATATATATATATATATATATATATACACATATTGTATATATATTGTAAGGAAGGGGCAGAATGAGTTAAGGCAGAGGGGCCTCTCCTTAGGTGCCGTGATGTCAGGCCAGGGGGAGTGGTTAAGTAAGGGGTACTTAGGGCAAAGGGAGGGATCCTAGCTTTCTCTTTATTCTAGGCTCTACTGGAGCGATTTCTTGGTGGCTGACAGGCCATGATCTGGCTATCGTCTATAGCCTTCCTGTCTATCACCAGGGAATTAGAGGGATCCTCCGGTAGCAGAGTCGCATCAGTGGTCCCACGATGCGGTGTCTGCAAAACTCCCCTCATGCCTTACTGCTGGGTGCCACGTCTTGTCCGAAGGCTGCAGGTCGCTGTGCGGACTGCGCAGTGGTGTGGATTGTCAGTCACTACTAGGGAGTGTCCATATCTAGGGCCTTCCCTACAATACTGGTCTCATTAGGATCAGGGCCTAACTGGGCCTAAGGGCAAGGTCTGGCCTAGTCCAGGGGCTTACTAGCTCCCTGGACACATCCATGCTCTTTACTGGCTCCATGACGACTGAACTTGCCTTCCCCAGTCCGCGGAGGAAATCCTGCTCCTAAGCCCCTCCCCTTCCAGCATCGCCAAACCCAACATGGCCTCGCAACACAGAGTCCCATAGACTTACATGCAGCGCCAATCCCAAAATGGCCGTCACAACTTTCCCCCATTCTCCCGATCTGGCGGAACCTCGGATCACCGGCTCATCAGCAGAGCAGCTCCTCCTCACCCAGGCAAGGAAGGGGGACTCTGCTACATATATAATGACAAAAAGTGGTGCAATTATGGTGCAAATAAATCTGTACTATATATATGAAAGTACAAACTCCCATTGAAAGCAACAGGCTTTTTTTTTTTTGGTTTGGAAGATGTGGAGCAATTTGTTTTCCCAAGATATGCACCACTTTTAACTTTACCCCACGAGTCTTTATCCCAAAGAGCTTGCAATATATTTTAGGTGCCTGGAGATAAAGTGACTCGTCCAAGGTCAGGAGAACTGACACTGAGATTTAAACTAGGCTGCTGATCCACGGCAAAAGCAGCGACATAAACATTGCCACAAAGCTACTCTTTCAGTAAAATAAAAGTACTTAACTGAGAATCCAATGGTTGGAACATCTTAATGATGTACTTTATATTAAAAGTACAGTATAACCACAATGGTATCAGGAACAGTACTGCAATAATTGTTTAGTGAATTTGCAGAATATTTAAAAAATAAAAAAAAAACTTGCTTAAACCTTTTTTCAAACCATGTTAAAGGGAGAAGACAGGTAGAAATATCATGCTACCAAGTGTACAAGGCAGAGCTGAAACTAGAGAACATCATTTGTTTCTCCTTGTCCCTCCTGAGTCTCAGCAGAGTCTTTTCATTTGAAATACACGATCATTCCAATTGGAGTGTGACAGAATTTGTCCTTTACAAACAGTGTTCATTGTTGGTATGAACAGGTATGCCAGAGGGAGCCTTCTGTAGGCCATTTTAAAGATTAAAATGAACTGCTTGCTTTTTAAGGTCTGACTTGATTTTTCACTTTAACTCGTACATCTCTGACTTTTATAGACTCTGAGAAGGGAAGGAATCCACAGAGCTCCATAGTCCATAAAATAATAAACATTATGTTTCATTCTTATTTGACACTGTAAGCCGCTCTGTGCATAGAACAATACATCCCTGCTCTGAAAAGTATAACATAAATACAACAGACTAGGCCAAACTGCATGCAAAAAGTAGATAGTATCCTAGTAAGTATAGTAATGGGATAGTATCATAACGTCCTTAGTATCTTATAAATATTACTTTTGCAGCATTTATGTACAATCATAAGCATTTAATTGTAAGCTCCAAAGAGTGGGGGGGGGGGGGGGGATTTGTGCCTGAAAAATTATATTTAGAACATTATGGCAGCTTTGTATGGCAGGGATATTGTTACTTACTTATATTAGCCTTTCCCATAATCCCACTGAGTCATTTTTATATATGCCGAAGCTGACATTCAGGCTGTTTGTGGCCAAAAATCAGCATAGACAAAAATGGGGATTTTCCACTAAAATGGGCTGAAATGCCTCTTTGATGTATATAGAATATGGCCCAAGTTGGCAACTACAGTTTTCTGGCCTTTTTTTGACTGATTTTACAGTTAATGTTAACAAGCATGTGCATGCAATGTATTGTATATAATGTATACCCTGTTCATTTATGTAACTGTATTTGTAACCATGTATTATTTGTCATATTAACTAAGCCAGGACATACTTGAAACCGAGAGGTAACTCTCAATGTATTACTTCCTGGTAAAACATTTTCTAAATAAATAAATAAAGCTGCACCAGTAGCTTGTAAATGAGAATCTTTGATGACAACCTACCCCACTCACCTCTTAACACATGTAACTATTCTGATTAGGATGGGTTTCAAAATGTTAGGCTCTAGTGTCTCCCTTGTATTTCCAGGTCTGGAAAATCTACTGCTGCCAAGAACTGAATTCCCTCTAGAGCTATTCTCGCACCCTGGGAGGCATTTTGTTCTTCTGAGCTATAATTTTGCCCTTTAATATCAAGAAATATAATTCACAATTCTCTTAATCAAAGCAACAAGCTAATTCGCCCCAAATGACATAACAAACCTTTGTATATGAAGGACCATGTCACACTTAGGTTATTCTAAAACACATAGGGGAATGGGGAGCAGTCCCCTAACTGGTGCTACAAAAAACGTCACTGTGTGGTATACAATGTATAAGGTAAATCCGGGATCCATATAGTATAAAGCACAATTCTATCCAGGTGCACGATAAAGTGTGTTAATAAAGACAATCTCACTCCTATTGCAGCCCCATAAGATAAGACCAATAAGGGGGGGTCCAACTGTGCTAACAAGGGTAAGTGAAGGGAGACCAAACACTCACCCTAGATGAAAGCACATGCCTCTGCCCGGCGGTCTGGACGGCTGGAGGGATGTAGGAAGCACACTGGCAACCGGAAGAAGTTCCGTAGAAATAAATAAACTCACAGTAATGGAGTCCGCTGGGTCCCGTAAAAGCGTGCTTCAGTCCAGGTTAGTATAGCAAAAATCGGAGAACAGGCTGATCGCAGCAAGGGATAGGGCTGGAGGCACGTGACCAATAAAAATATTTATTAATGAAACAGCATGAAAGCAGAAAGATGCAGGGTCCTCTGACGCGTTTCTCGCCCGACAGGCGCTTTATCGCGATCAGCCTTTTCTCCGATTTTTGTTATTCTAAAATACTCCTGGCTTTAAAGTTGAGGGTATGGTGGAGCCAAAAACAGCACCAGAGTTGTAAAAGAACCAACCCCCTACTCTTATTTTTTCCCCATATTTATTATTTGTTATTCTTTTACAGAATTCGAACCGGGGGTCCTCTGAAGCTGAACGGCACTATTTTCAATTCTGGTAACACTTCGGTTCCCACCATAATTAACAATTTGGTTGCCGAGGTGCCTCCTTCCTTTCAGGAAATCAAAATGGCCACCAAATCTCGGAGATCCCATAAAAACCACAAGCTTCTTATTGAACGACTACACCAGCCACCTTTAAATGCCTCATAAGTTCGGTAACTGAACTACAAAGTAGCTCAGAAACTGGGACTGCGGGGGTCCGCACCGAAGGAATAAATGGTGAGGTCCAACTCTGGAGGACCCTCTAATTCAGATTTGGTTTTAAAACATTTTTAAATAAAAAAAATAAATATATGGAAATATGCCAAATTGGTGCTTCAATATTCTTATAAATTGAAAGTAACGAAGAAACGTACACCCAACTATGAAACCTATTAGATTAAAAAGCTTACAAAGTAAAGTTATCAGCATATTAAGGAGAAAATGTCACTTCTGTTTTTGGTATACGGTCTGAAAAATATGCCTGCATAGTAACTTCTTAGTAGCTGAACAGATTCTATTTATTTTGTACTGAGAGAGGCACTTGCACAGGCTAGATTAAGGTATTCCCATAAGTCCGACTATCTCACTACTTCATCATCAGAAAATTGGTTTCAGTGTGTTCATCAGAGGGCTTACACAATGATTGGTCTTTCACATTCTTTAAATATTAAACTGGATAAAAAATATATTTTCTGCCCTTCACACTTTTGCCTATCTACTGGTAACAATTACACTGCCTTTAAAAAAAAAGGGAAAAAAAAGGTCATTGATGTCTGAGTGATATTAGATTAATAATAACATAGTGTCCACTATTATGGAGAGATTGTCAGTCTAGTAATCTAGTTATTCTCTGGAATATACAGTATTTTTACAAGATTACAAAAAGATCTCTTTATAGCTAGCACCCTAGGGAAGTGTGAGATCAGAGTGTAAAAGTAATTCCACTATACTAGATATGTTATTAAATGTGCAGTGCTGCACAGCAATAATACAGCAGAGATGCGATACAGTAAAACCATTGTGCAGGGTAGTATCATTTTCTTACAAGTTGTTTCATAAATTTAGCACCAGCACCTTATTTATTATATATCCATTTTGATTTATTCTTGTGGGTTTAATAAACATGCGGAGCCACACAGCAGCATATTTCACAGCTGGAATATCGGTTAGTACCTTTTGTAGAGCCACAAGAAAGATGCCTTCAAGTTTTTTTTACTTTTGATACAGTCAAAACCAGAAGAAACGAATATGAATCAAAATGCATTCATTACATCAGTGACATTTTACATAGCCACTGTATGGGTGCCAATAGTGGTAAAATATAATAGCTAACGTGTGTTACTCTCTTGGCAAATATGTAACATATTTAGCAAAAATACACCACACAAAATATACTGTATATACTCCTAAAATGAAGACCTCGGGCAGATTTAGAGTTAGGCAACCATAGTGCAGTTGTAGCGCTAACAGATTGCGTGGCACAAATGGTCAGCTAGTGAATTTTAAAAATACGTCCCGCATTTAGTTGGCCAAAGTCTGCATGGGAGTCGTTAACATAACTTGAAGGGCGGAGAGGCATGTCTATTCTTAATTTATAATTAGACATTAAACAATCTGAGCAAGCTCAAATCCTAGAGTTACAGTATTATATATGTACTAGAATAAAAGCCTTTGACTTTTTTTCCTTTCCGCACCTCCTCGCTAACCTCCCCCCTCTTCTCTCACTCCTCCCTACACATCTTTCATGTTATACCTTATGATGTCATCAATTCTTTCCGCCTTTCTCCCCCAGCGTTCTTGCTTTCTCCTCACGTCACCTGACTCTTTCTTTCTTCGACTGCTTTCTGTCTAAACTTTATAGGTATCTGAATCTTTATATCTGCCACCAAGCTACAGTATATGCTTATGATGTCACAGATGAGGCCATGCCAGCTACAGTACATACAGACCCACTGACTCAGGCTATATGCATTATGATGTTATTGATTATCTCACGTCAGATATATACAAAACCCACTGTTTTTTTTAATAAATATATTAGATATATTTAATAGTGCCAACTTCAGTACTACTTGGAAAGTGACCTCAAATATACAACAGTAAACAAAGAAGCCCCAATACACATCCAATATGACCAATTATTTATGTAATTTATTCATGTTTTTTCTAACTATAAGTATGGATCATATGCAGTGCAGGAAATACAAAGGACACAGCATACAATTGGTAGTGTAGGACCTGCTGTAAGGGTCTAGCTTGATATGATTGTATGTTTAACATGTTCTGGACAAAATATTGAACCTCACCTGTCTCCCCTACAATGTATCCTAAACGCTGCTGCCAGAATCACTCTACTCTTTCCGAAATCTGCCTCAGCGTCTCGCCTACTGAAATCCCTCTCCTGGCTTCCTATCAAAACCGTATCACACACTCCATTCTCCTCCTCACTTTTAAAGCTTTACACTCTTCTGCCCCTCCTTACATCTCAGCCCTATTTTCTCGCTATACACCACCCCGACTCTTGCGTTCTGCTCAAGGATGTATTCTCTCTACCCCTTTTGTATCTAAAGCCCTCTCCCGCCTTAAACCTTTCTCACTGACTGCCCCACACCTCTGGAATGCCCTTCCCCTCAATACCTGACTAGCACCCTCTCTATCCACCTTTAAGACACAACTAAAAACAAACCTGCTTAAGGACACATATGAGTAGCTCTATGAGTGATAGTTTTACACCGAATACATAAACCTTGGCCCTTTGCAGACACACTAACCAGAATGCCCTCCTACTGTCTCTGTATGTCCTTCCTACCCACCAATTCGATTGTAAGCTCTTCGGAGCAGGGACTCCTTTTCCTAAATGTTACTTTATGTCTGAAGCACGTCTCCCCTTTGTGTTATTTGTATTATTTGTTATTTATATGATTGTCCCGTGTATTATTGCTGTGAAGCGTTATGTACATTAATGGCGCTATATAAATAAAGATACCCAAGTGACTCGGACGGCGCTTAAACACACTTATATAGATATTGTGAAACACCAGTAGTGCTTACGAATCAAAGTGAAAATAAAAATAAAGACAATCTTTGTGCTCAAAATAGTGAGTATATGAAAATAACAAATAAGTGTAAGGTAGTGGAAAATATTTCAACGACAGTAGTACACTATATTTGTCCCTTTCCTTTTTTGGGGGTAATCCAGATTATTACGCTCCCTTTGAATCCTGGACAACGCTATATAAATAAAGACACATACTAAATGATTCATAATTATGAGAAGAAAAAACTTAAATGAACTAAATAAATTGTCCTATTAGATCTGCATTGGGGCTTCTTTGTTCACCATTCCTAATGTATTTAAATGAGCTCCATATGGGCGTATACATTACATAGTACCTGTCTTATATTAACTTTCAATTTAGCGTTAGACTAACGCCTGTTCTTAATTTAAGACTCCTTTGTAATCATGGGCTTTTGGGGTCCAGGCAATGTTGAGCTCATTTAAATAAATTAGGAACAGAGACGCCTCTGCTCCACCTGCCGAGTCATTATGTTAAAGACCCGCCCACACAAACTCTCTTTTTACGCCTAACTTTTACCAACTCTAAATTGGGGTTTTATTTTTACGAGTCGTAAACTGGCCACTTGTGCCCAGCAATGAGTTTACACTGCGACTCCACTGTCACTAGCAAACTCTAACTCGGCCCCCAGGTATTCCATTTAGTGGTATGTGCAGTAACATCAGTACATTTGTGATTTAAAGAATGCAGTTTAATTATTATAATTGATTCAGTTTCCTTTTGTTTTTTTACTATGGAGAAATCAGCACAAAGAACGAATGCAATTATCCATTAATGCAACAATGTGGACTTTATAAAATGCAATTCATCCAATGATTTTTTTTTCAAGAGCCTGTGTTTTAAATTGGTGAACATTAAAATGGTAAATAACAGTATGAGAGCCAAAGGTTCATTGACTGTCTTAGTCGGTTAATGTTATATTTGCTAATTGCATTGTTATGTATATTTATTAAGCCGTTGTGATTTTTCTCCCCACCATTCTCAATATTAAGTGGCTTTGTAAAGAAGCCAATTTCTCAGCAATGATTCAAAACTATTCATAAAGATTTCATTTTTTTTTTTTTAAATATTCATTTAAGACAGTCCATAGGAATACCTGACACATTATTTAGTAAATGTTCATGGAATCCATGTGGAGGCGGAAATTAATAGTTACCAACTCTCATCTGTATCAGGAAGTGTGTTCAAGTGCAGTCCTAGTTTGCAATACATACTGGAGTTGCAATTAAGTGAAAACACTTATAAATCTGGCTTTTGCACTTTACCCCAAGGGAGCCACAGAAAGAGATGTTTTCCATAGATTTTTTTATATTGGGTGTCTTTCTTTATACTGTATATAACATCAATTCACTAGCAATTCAGGCTATTATTCTAATCTATATGCGATTGATGGCTTCCAGTTGATTAGGTATGCTTTATTAATACTCTTGATCCCATTCTGCCTTTAATAAGATCGCAGTCTTTATTATTGTGTAGCTGTCAAGGATAGTCCATCCCCTTTTGTAGGAGGGTCTCCACTTAAGATAGCCTATCCACTAGGCTCCATTATCCCCTGAGGAAGTGACAACTCGTCACGAAACGCGTAGGGAGGAGGAGCCTAGTGAATTGAGCTGTTCGGGCACCCGTAATTCCTAGTGCAAGGAGAGTCTGGTATGCCCTACCACTGACGTCACTTCGATTTCCGGGATCGAGTGCGGTGTGCGGCGATCCTCCCCTTGGCAGCATTTGGTACCACACAGGTTGCGGACGGCAATGAGAGCTGTGCTTGAGAAGTTTTAACATTGTAAGTGCGATTTCTTGTTGTTTTTATGTTAATAAAACCCCAGACGTTATCACACTAGTTCTGTTCATATCTTCCCCGTCCTTCTAACCCCCCCTTTCCTCCCGCACGCAAACATCTGTGGGAGCTTGGAGTATATCATCGCTGAGTGAGGGGACTCCTGCAGACGAGACCACGTGGGATCCGTGAGACGATCTAAGGAGCAGGGACGTGTGGCACAGATTCTCTCAACTGTACATGGAGAGCCTATATCCTGAAAGTAGGATTTCAGGGTTCTAGATAGGGGGCTATTGACAAAACATACCACGCAATTGGCGTGCCCTGCTGTGTTTTTTTCTGTGATTTCAGGGACACCAGCACATCAAAATAGAAAAACACCCCTACCTGTCCATCAACTATCAAAACATCCATCTATCAGACATAGGAATCCTATACTAAAGACTGCCCAATTGGTTCACGGTATTTGGGTCTATTGGATTTTATTGCACAGCGCCTGGGACATTTAATTTGTATGTGTATATAACATATAGGAATTTAGAACCTATTAAATTAAGATGAGATGACATTCATAATCCCAAAGAGACCAGTATGGTGAAATGTTCTGTCTTGATGTGTGTTCTTTGTGCATGTCTGCAACTTACATTTCTAAATTTTTTGCTACTTAGAATGAGTACAATCTTTGAAATTAGAGCACTGCAGATTGAAGTTTCAAATAAAGTCTCCTTAGGATCCTACATGAGATGATATGCTCTTCATGGTATATCCTTCTAGATTTTAGAGTCGTTAGTGCAAAAGCTATATGCCTATCTGTAGGGAAGGACACAAGGATTCTAGGAGTAAACCGAATGAATGAAGCTTATTAATTTCCTTGGGACAGTTCATGTCTCAATGCGTGTTATTCATTAATCTTCAATAGTGCCGATCGCTGTACCATTGCATGGAAATGCCTGTGGATTTCAGTGGGAGTTTCCATGCCATGGTGCCCCGATTGGCACTATCACAGCTTAATGAATAACAATCAATTACTTATTCCCCCCCCCCCCTCCAAGATACATGCATGGCTATAATCAAGTACATTGTCCTATCCAGCAAATACAGCTTTTATGGAGTTTTTAATGTTTATGATTGCACTACAATTGTAGCAAGACTACATAACAACTGTAGTTCAGACATATACACTACTACCCAGCTCAGAAACTCTATAAATCGCACACATCAGATTACTTTCATTTGTGTCTATACAAAAATTGTTAAAATACCTCCAAATACCTCCAGGAAGGTCTCACCTACCCAATACCTACTACATCGTGTAGGTAGCACCTGTTCTGGGATGCTATAGGAAACAATACAAAATTGATAAAGTGGTTAAATACAGAAAGTCCCTTCATACGTTAACATTAGCTGCTTTTATTGCTATAAATGCACAATAGAGAAAATGCCCTTAAAATACACTTAACCCCTTCAGCCCTGAAAAGGCCTGCAAAACTGACCCCTGTAGTTAAGGGACCTAAAGTAAACAGGCAGGTAAAAGGTCCCTGTTGCTATTACCTAAGACTTCTACCAGCGTTGAAAGGCAGGATTATTTAACTAAATGGGGCATAAGGGGCCATATTTATTAAGCAGTGTTAGTTCATAAGACACCTACAGGAATAGAAGATACGATTCACTTGAATGGGCCACAAAGAGCTATATTTACTGAGTGATGCCAGGGCTCCACCCTTAGGACATAAAAACTACACAAACATCACTTTCATTAAATTGTGGAGTAGCACTGCTTAGTAAATATGGCCCAAGCTGTCTTCCAGAGCCAGGAGGTGTCATGGAATAGTCCTGCTTATTCAATCTGGGCCACAGGCTTGTCCATCTAATATTGTAAAGCGATAAAAGACACCTGATTTTTCAAACTTCGAGTGTCTGGACATACTGATAAGAGAATCAGTATTTTGGAGGGGTATTCCACTATATGTTTTGATTTATCCATTGGTCTAAATTTATTATGTGCTAAATTTTATTATGTGCATATTGGAATTTCTCAACTACAATTGATTTTAACAATTTTGTATGCACTTTTAACCTACATTTTTTATAAATGTTATCAACTGTATAATCTGATATTCACAACAAATTAGTCTACCGATCAGTGTTTTTATTTAGTATTTAAATTTATATAAGGTCATAATGGCAGTGATTTCGCCATATAATCATGATTTATTTAGCCTCTGAAAGAGGGTTCAATTGACAGGAGTAGGTTTTTTCTTTTAAACAAAATAAAAACTATTTATTTTTCTTCTTGCAAAACAGTAAAAAAATTAAATCTACAATTACAGGACGTTTGGTACAACCAGCTGAGTTCCACAGCTAGGTCTGAACTCATCAAGGCCCATCATATTGGTTGGTAATCAATACAAATAATATTAGTTCTTCCACTGTGTCAACCTGTCCTAGTGCAACCACCATTTATACTGTAATTCCCACAGTAGACATGAAGCCTTCCACCAAAGAAGATGTGGAAATCAGGATTTGATAAGGTAAAAGCCATAAGTTCTCCATATTCATGTGTCTGTCTCAGGAGATTTGAAAAAAAAATCAGATTATGTTTCCGTGTCACATCAAGCAATCTATAAAAGGTGCAGAGAAACTAGTATTGTAGTCAGATTGCTTTTTTTTCTTTACCCATTTTCCCAAGAGACCATATTCCTGTCCTAAATGTAAGTAGGTCATCATCATTTCAGCACATGAAAAAGTATAGATCAGACGTTGTGATATCTTTTAATAGATCAGCAAGAGGCGTCTTAATAGATTTATTATTGTACAACTCTTTCTAAAGCAGTTCTCTTTACTTGTGGTCCAGGAAAAGGCATCTCAAAATACAACAAATCTAGAGCTTGTTTTGCTCTCAGTGAAAAACTACAGCCAGAACAATGTAACCCAACAAGAAGTCTCCAGCTGTAAAGGCCAGTAGAAATATGTGTCCAGGTCCCCCCTGGGTTCCCCTTGCTGCCCTTACCTGGGATGTGGCTATGGCTGGCAGCAGAAGCTATGGCAGGGGCAATGGAAGGTGGGGGGAGGTGCAGGACCCTGCGAGTGCTTATGGAGAGGCGACCGGGTCGCCGGAGGCCTTCGGCGACACCCCTTGCAGGGCGCCGCCATGTTTTGATGCGCGTGCATGCGCATGCGTAGAGATGCTCCAAAACTGTGGCCATTAGGGAGAGGCCCACGCATGCGCAGTACATGGCGGCCATTTTAGAATAGCTCCACAAGGGAGCTGCAGCCTCCAGAAGGCCATAGGGCTGCAGGATCAGGTGGCACAAAGCAGCCAATTGCACGTCCGGATCCCCCTGCTCCCAGTGTTGATACATTTGGCGCGCTGCAAGCCACGCTAGTCGGAGCTGGGAAACGGAAGGGTAAGGGTGTATGTGCAGGGTCTCTATGGCCCCTGCACTAGGCCAGAGACCCCCTATTAGGGCCCCAGCTAGGCCCCGACTCCACTGTAAGCCTGTGGCTGCTATAGGGACAGGCCCCTTAGACAGGGACACTGCCCCATTAGCTGATCAGTGTCAGGGACACAGCTGAAGACACCGCGCAGCATCAGCGGCCTGTGGTCTGGGACCAGACCACCACCGCATGTAGAGACAATAAAGGTGGGACCCTCCAGCTGGATACCACCCCACGTGGAGTTGGACTCATCGCTGACGGCAAAGGCGTGGGACCGGACAGGCCACGGTTTTCCGTTGGCGCTATTGGATGTTGGAGCACCCGGCAGGTATCACACCTTCTACAAGTGCACCAACTGTAAGACTGTGGACAGCGCTATCACACACTTCTGGGTGGGTTGGCTACTGTGGACACCAGGTTGGGTAGGTGGTCTTGGGCACCTCTGTATGTTGGGGGACACTCACTGGGATGCAGACTAAGTAGATGGACAGTGTGATACGGTGTGTGGGTAAGGACGTGCCAGGCCCGAGTATACATATTATAGTGTTATCATTTGCATGTCAGTAAACCTGTTATCATATATGCTGTGTGTAAATATTGCCTTGGGTCCTGTGAAGGGGTTATCTGGCGCTTTCAGGATCTCTCACAGGTGGAGGCATGGTCACTGGACGATCCAGGTACACCCCAGGCTCCCAGCAGCGGAGGTTCAGGCCTCCTGTGAGCAGCAGGTAACGCACCACACACACTTAGTAGCTGCCATATCTCCCATTGGGTGGGGGAAACAGCGCTACAAATCTAAAACATCAAACACTTGATTTGTCTGAAAAAAATACTCGTCAATTCATACAGCTCAGGTGTCCTAAAGGCCCTGATCGATTAATAGAAAAAATAAATGCTTTTCAAGAAGTGTCATAGGTGATTGTGGGGTTAAAGGGTGTTAATAGTGTGGGCAAAAATAGCAAGAAGAAGAACAAAGCACAAGAGAGGGGATGAGCAGTGGGGCACTTGCTTCGTGCAGAAAAGATTGAAAGCTTTAACTGTTCTTACTGCATCCTGAACTTCGTCACCCTCTGTGGCTAACTAACAATTGATTTGGACATCTAGGCCCAGCTGATCCAGGTTAACTCAAGAGAATATTATGCCTGTGTTTTAGTATATTTCTGTCACAGCTGTCGGTCGTGTGTCAAAATGTCTGTATCTTTTTCAGTGTCTGTCACATTGTCTGCAAGTTAATATGTGTCTGTGTAGAGGTCAGTGTAATCACTGCAATGGCATGTCAGAAACTAATAATGAGCCCAATGCAGTGATCCTATTTGTAAGATGGGCTGCATTGCACATGGGTGGTCAGCAAACAGACTTTAACAAGAACAACCTGTACATGCCTGGACCACCCTCTATCACCCCTTTGGATTTTAACAGTATAAACATCAGATCTCGACTGCTAGAAGACAAATACCAGGGATGTCTGTACTGGAAACTGATCTGAATAAGGAGGGAGATGCTCATGTGCACATTTTAGTTCATGTTTCCTTCCTTTGCATGCACAGATGTAATAATAATCAAAATATGTTTCTTAAATAGTTTTCTATTACAGATGTAGTCAACGTTATTGTACCCATTAACGTGGGGTACCACATTAATGGTATTGCACAGTACATTAGGGAACAGATTAAACCGCCAAAGCACTTGTATTCACCAGGTGCTGCTGACAAAGTATACTGCACATGCATTATATTGTTAGGGGCCACCATTGTGAACACTGCAGTTTGTATAGCATGTGACGTCAGTTGTCCGTAGAACAACTGTAAGCACGTGCACATAGGAAACACAATGACAGAGTAAACAGAGTTATTGAGCAAGTGTTTAGTTTTGTCAAGAGCACCAACTTTGCAAATACGCTGGAGTCCATACAGTCAGTAATCTGTCCATACAGCAACTCTACGCATGCTCAATTACAGACAGCAGTGGCCCCATATCTTACCCAGTACAGCGTATGTGAGAGCTGTGTATATTTAGGGTTGCCAGCTGTCCGGTATTAAACCAGACAGCCAGGTATTTTGTACTCTGTCCGGTAAAAAATGAGAGATGATACTGCACATGTACAGTACTGTATGTGTCTGGTATTACCTCTCTGGACTTAGTAACCAATCGCGGGATTTCCCCCGAGAAGGGAGAGAGCAGGGCTGCTGCTAGGGGGTTGGGCAGCTTCCTCCATCCTGATTAGCTGCAGCTGTTTAATGCAGCCAATCAGGATGGAGGTGGCCGGAGCATGGGGGGTGGGACCAAAGAGCGGTGGAAAAGCATGAAGCAGAGAGAGGTGAGGCTGTGTCCTATGTCCTGACTGTGTCCTGTGTGTACTTGTTCTGTTTTGTCCTGGTGTGTGTGTGTTTCTATTTTTACTTGTACTGTTTTGTGTGTGTGTGTGTTTTCTCTGGCTGTCCTGTGGGGGTGATAATGACAGGGAGAGGGGGTGAGAGGATGACGGGGGGGGGGGGTGAGATGAGAGGATGAAGGGAGGGGGGTGAAAGAGGATGAAGGAAAGGGGTAGGGTGAGAGGCTGAAGGGAGGAGGGTGGGATGAGAGAGGATGAAGGGAGAAAGAGGTGGTATGAGAGAGGATGAAGGGGAGGTGGGATGAGAGGATGAAGGGAGGGGGGTGAAAGAGGATGAAAGAAGGGTGGGGTGAAAGAGGATGAAGGAAAAGGGGTGGGGTGAGAAGGTTGAAGGGAGGAGGGGTGGGGTGAGAGAGGATGAATGGGGGTGGGGTGAGAGGATAAAGGGAGGGGAGGGGGTGAGAGAATGAAGGGGGGATGACAGAGGATGAAGAGGGGGATGAGAGAGAATGAAGGGAGGGGGATGAGAGAGGATGAAGGGAGGGGGATGAGAGAGAATGAAGGGAGGAGGATGAGAGAGGAGGATGAGAGGACGAGGGGGGTGGGAGGGTGAGAGGATAAGGAGAGAAAGAGAGAGGATGAGGAGGGGTGCAACAATTTTGGAATTTGTGGGAGGAGCATTAAGATTAGTTTTGCTCGCCATGTACAGTATGACTGCAGGTCAGTTATTTATAAATGATCTGACCATTACATCATTTGTTCTAAATTTCCCTCAAAGAATACACTGCATATTCTATTTCTTAAAAAAAAACCTCGGAAGGGCACTACTTCCCAAGACTCCTCTCCAGATTTTTTACGAAACAGAATATAAATTGGTGAATACTTGGAGTGAAATTTAGAAAAAAATACGTAACAGTCAGGTAATCTATATATAACATTCTTCCCTACCAACAATTCTCGCGTGCGTTACACCTTTCACCATTTTGTCCAGTATTTTTGAACAAGCCACCTGGCAACCCTATGTATATTCCACAATAAAAATACGTACACAAGAATAAACACTGTACAGGCATACCACACATTAACGTACGCAATTGGTCCAGAGCATATATGTAAAGCGAAAATGTACTTAAAGTGAAGCACTACATTTTTTCCCACTTATCAATGTTTCGGTACAGGTAGGGAGCCGGTATTGCTGTTTAGGACGTGCTGACAGGCACATGCGTGAGCTGCCGTTTGCCTATTGGGTGAGGGGAATCAGCGCGTCACTACTACGGCAGTCTGTAGGGCAGCATAAGTGTCCGTACTGCGTACGGACACAGGGGTATGGTGCTATTGAAAATATGTCCTTACTCACGAGTCTACTTAAAGTTAGTGTCCTTAAACCGGGGTATGCCAGTATAATGTAAGCGCTATATATTGTGATGCCCACACCATGTTGCAGTCTCTTTAGTCCCAATTTAAGGCCGAAAACACTGTATAAAGTTTAACTGCAGGGATTTTATTTACAGGGATTAAATCATATACCAGGCCCACCGTCCCTTTAAATCAAAACAACACATAAAAATAACTCCTATTCCCTTTAGGGAAAGCCAACTGCACCATAGCTTTCGCCCTCACTAACCACATGGCCAGCTAAGCTGGTTCCCAAGCCAAAACATGCCCTGGCATATGCAACAATGTAACAGAGTCTCTGCATACAATAGTAAGGGTTTTGCTTATCTTAGTCCTTATGGAGAAGACGTCCCTGCTTCAGCACGGTCTTGCGTCCTTTCCTTCTTAGGGGAACTCTGCCCTACTTGAGCACAGAGAAACTCTCCTCTGCCAGTCCTCTTTAACAATCTTCCGCAGCTGGGGAGCACTTCTATCCCCCTCTTCTCTGGGGAAAAACAGTCGCACTGTCTGGCAGCTTCCTGTGTCTTTTAAAACACTTCCTCATTCAGTCAGACCAGGCTGATTAACTCCATTAGTTAGCATCTGCTGCTGGCTTCTCTTTGAGGAATTAACTCTCTGAGGGCTGGAAAGCACACTTACTGCACTGTTCCAGCCCCTAGAGTATATATATTAAGATAGAATAATAATAAACATGCAAGACATGGCATTAGCTTGCTATATGCAGTAATTTTCTTTGGTTTTATACAAGGTTTTTCTTAATTAAAATAAAGACGGGTAAGCACATGCATAAACATTACTGCATAGGAAGTGTACTTTTAGCAGGATGAGAGAGGCCAAAATCAGGAGACATAATGCTGGCATCAAAGGGGTTACAATATATCCGTTTCCCCCACCTCAATCATACCACCTTAGATAATATGTTCCCTTTAAGGTTTCAGAGCGTGCTAAAACAGCCCCATGGTTTTCAAGGCAACATAACCATTGCATTTTTCAACAGAAAGAGGATTGCGGTGAAATAAATGTGATAAGCAGTATTAACCCTGTCTGTCCTATAGCCTAAAATATTATATAGAATATTACATAAAATATACATATACTGAATGGAAGTGTGTGTATATATGTTACATGCACAGTGGCCAGTTAGGTCAATACAAGAGGTTGGTTGGTGGAAATAAAAACCTAATGAGCTGTCTCAACTGTGGATGTTGTGCTGAAATAAAATAGATTGGGTCATTTTAAAGGTTTTATACTATTTCAAATAGATATTAATTTGAATATGCTGTAAGTAATCCCCTAAAGAAACCCCACTGCATGGTCTGTACAGTAATCTGCTTTAAAGGGAATCACATTGACGTCACTTTCTAATTTTAACATCCTGGGGGTAAATGCATAGTATATTTATTTCATATTACTGTAGTTCATATGTCACTAAATTTACTAAATAAAAATTAAATTATCTATTGCATGTAGTGTATACAAACGTGCTTCACATTAAAAAAAAAACCCAGCAGGTATACCAGTATTCTTTCATATTCACGAGACACACAGCGCTCCGCTCAAATACCAACCTACCAAAGATCTACCTGGACCTGGACAGTCCGTTTAAAGGGTGTAGAGCTGCTTTTTATCTTTATTTATTGTATTTCACATCACCATTGTATTCACTGTTATTGGTGGAGGTCATTTGTCATATCATATGATACATATTTAAAATTTAAAATTTATATATCACTGTCACTGTCACTGTATAGACCATATATTGTTTCATTTTAGTTTAAGAAGCGCCCGGTTTTTACTTTTTGTTTCTACATACCAGTATTAAAAAGAAAACAGTGCCCTTTCAGGGCCTTCTCTGGTTCCCTGGTAGTTTGGACTATAAACACATTATTATACAGATATTGATGAAACCAAATTTGGAATGGGAAGTCGATCTGGACCACTCCCACCCAGTATCTGTGCCCATCTTTTGGGGCAGATATCCCGGAGGACAACTGCAGCCGTCATTTCTGCAGTTCTGTATGCATGCGTATCACTTATAGGTCTTGCGATATCAGACAGTTTGTAGTTCTGCCAGCAGAGTTGGATGCACCGCCTATGTTTTTGATAATGGTAGCCATTTTGTAATCATTAAAAACACAATGATTGTACCCACCTGGATATTAATAACCTTATTTTTGATTATTGTATTTAAAAGCTGGTTGTGCTTTTACGTGCTATTACAAAAGTTCAAAAGCACACACAAAGTGCATTATAGTACAGAAGCAATCATTGTACACAAACAAAATAGAATTTACAGTACTATAATCAGGTTGACAGAGCACATCCCCATCTCATCCATACTGCATAAATTAAAATGTTATGATAAATGGGGGAAAACGGGGTATTGTGCTGTCAATTTTCTCAGATTATACACCTGTCGTGTTTGCAGTGTTGGTTGTATAGCCAATCCGATAGCTTTTTGTGTATTTATATTTTAATGAAGAAGTAATTCCCATGTATACTGTGACTATTTTTTATTTATTTTTTAAAGGTGCAATTCCACCTTGAGGACCTCACTTTTGTAAAAAATAAAGTAGTAATATTTCTTTATTAAACTCTTTATGGAACAGTAACTACATCTATGGGGAAGCATAGCAGGGGAATATCATAGCATTTGAAAATTTTCATTTTATAAAGTGCATATTTTAAGTGGAATAATAGTGTTATGCTTGAGATCTATTTTACTCTGTTAGTTACTACTTATTGCTCACCTTACTCAGACTCTGTGCAGCAAAGAAATTGAGATATTGGAATATGGAACTAATCACCTCTCTTTCCCCCTTCACTTTCAAGTACTGAAATTACTTAATTTGGTCTGTTTCATGTTGCTATAGTCAGGTTAAGTTTCATATAGTATACATTTTTTGCTCCTTTTGTCAGGATTCTTAACTGATCCCTTTCCCAAATGTTACTTATCTCATATGTTTTATGTTAGTCATTTGTCAAGTTTTATTGTGCAAACTAGCCCTGATTAATATCAGGTGATATGCTGCTTTAGCAGTATAAATTCAAGCACATTATGGGGAAGCATAGCAGGGGAATAGAATGGCATTTCAAAATGTTCATATTATAAGAGGAATATTATAAGTGGAATAAAAGAGTTATGCAGGGGATTGATCCTTGTATTACTCGCTCATTATTTGACATCATCTTTGTGACTCTACCTACCTAAAACAGTCTACTGGCAGCCTTGTAATCCTGTATTTCATCACTTTCAACTCTACTAAAGTAAGGTACACAGCCTTGTTTTTGTTATCTACCTGTGTGATAATGAACCTGCTACTTACCTACATTCTGTTCTTTACTGTGGCCTCATGTAAACGTTACTTTCTCTATTAACTACAATCTTCTCTCCCCCCTCCCCATCCTCGGCACACACCCAATGTAATCATACATGACTTGTATTATCTACTGGGTGTTGGTGGGGGGCTCTGAAAACCAGCACACCTACAGTACTGTGGCACCACTCATTCTAATGGCAAACATAGCAACTTTGCAGCCTGCAAACACTTACTCAACCTTCTATTTATATTGTTACTCTCTAAAGCCCCACTATAATCCCTGCCTGATACTGTATGACTCACTTTATTTGCACAAATTCCCCTCTGAATATGAAAAGTGAGCTGTTTTTAGTGTTGAAATCAACAAGAACCAACAACAAAATCAGAACACAATTCAAGTAACACAACTAATTTTCCAACCTACACAGGCAAACCTAAAATCTTGCAACCATTCCTTCCAAGATTGGATCTTATCTTGTCCCAACAGAATCCAATCCTCTGATATCCTACCTCACATTTTCAGTGATCATGCAATAGAGTACTGTGAAAGGAAAATCATAATTCTCAAATTAAGCACCAATGTTTTACTCCCTAGAATATTTTGAAACTTAAACCCACTACAATTTCTGGCTGATCTTACCAACTGCCCTTGGTAGAGAATCAACTTGATACCCAACCATGATTCTGCGCTTGATTTATTCCATAAACACACAATTCCAGCAATATCTAACCCATGAACCCACCGCTTCATATATATATTAGTGTCAAAAGGAGTGATCCAGAGCATAGCCAAATGTACAGTATACCACAAAAGACAAAAATACTCAATAATAAATCCAAAGTGACAAAATAAATAGTTAAATACTTCAATGTTAGTATTCTCATGAATAAGGGTCATTTAGTTCACCTCTTTGGCCAAAGCGTTATAAGCCCGCAGCCACTTTACGGCATGCCCAGTACGCAGGTCCTAACACTACCTGTGAAAATTCTCATTAACCGCTGCAGTGGAGGGAGAATGGTCACAATGGACTGGTCCTGCACAGGAACATGGAAAACCTGCTAGAGGAGATTACACAGGCGCTCATAACATTAAAACTAAACAGCTAATGTGGACCTAGTACAATCAAAGTTCTTACGACTCAGTGCCCCAGTCATTGCCATATCACTTGCCTCCCTAATCAACTCAATTTTGTCTTCAGGCCATATCCCACAGACCTGGAAAAGCACCAAAGTTGTCCCAGTCTTCAAAAGTGGAGACAAAAACAATGTCTCAAACTGCAGAGCAATCTCTCTTCTTCTAAAGTTATGGAAAAATGTATCTACTTCCAATTGAGTGATTACTATAATGAGAGAAATTTCTTTAGCCAACTCCAATCTGGCTTTCGCCCAAACCAATCCACAATAACTTTAAAGTTTGCAATCCAGTGTGGAATGGAACTGGGGCATCTTCCTGGTGCAATATTCCTAGATTTGGGATAGGCTTTTGATATTGTCGACCATGTTATCTTGTTAAACAAGCTTCAGTGCTCTGGAATAGGGGACTATGCTTTAAACTGGTTTAACTTCAACCTACCGTCGTATCACATAGATCTGAATATGTGTCTATCGCGGGCTAGAGCCCTAATACCATGGATATCACCTATGGGGGCCCTCAATGCTCTGTTCTGAGGCCCCTACTATTTTCAGTGTTCATAAATGGCTTACCTACAGCTCGCAAGACTGCTTCAATGCACATATACAGGTAACACAATCTAATATGTACACATCCCTAGCATCTCTGACCTTGGACACGTACTTCAATCTGATTTTTCAATACTTGAATATTTATTTTATTTATTTATAAAAATGTTTTACCAGGAAGTAATACATTTAGAGTTACCTCTCATTTTCAAATATGTCCTGGGCACAGAGTTATGATGACAAATACATAGTTCCAAATACACAGTTACATTAAGTGAACAGGGTTATACATTATATAGAAGACACTGCACGCACAGTAAAGATAATATATGTTATAGGCATATGTAACAGTTACAGACCAGATTAAAATTTGAGACAGCTTTAGTTTGGAATAACATAGACTGGTGGTGGCTGTGAGTCTCCGGTAGATTGTTACAGTTGTAGATTTCACAAAAAAAATGTTTTTAAACACTGACAAAAATGTAATTATGGTGTTTGGGACAAAGGCTACATTTGTAAAGCTATAGATCAGGACCAACTCTAACAACATTCTGATATTTGACATCTAAAACTTATGCCAAACTAGGGGTACTGTATAGGAACAAATCCTTCCTAAGCCTGTTGGTCAGAAAATGCATCACACAGCAGATACTAATGCCAAGTATAGACTATGGACACATAGTATATGGTACAGCACCTCAAACTCACCTTAGCATACTATACACCTTCTACAACTCAATATGCCGCTATGCCCAACAATTTAACTACAACACTCATTACTGCGAAATGCTACAAGAACTAGATTGGCTATCCATTGAATCCAGATGCAAGGTACATTTTTCCTGTCTTGCCTTCAAATACTTTATGGGCAAGCTACCCAGATATCTGAACACGCTCCTCACACCACCATGCACAGCACTTACCACCTTAGATTTGAGGCCCAAGATTCAACAAAGAATTTGGTTGCTCCTCCCTATCTTACTGTGCACTCCATGTCTGTAACCACCTACCAGACTCTCAAAGCCACCTCCAGTTTAAATTCTTTCAAGACTTCAGATGTCTCAGATTAAAATTATAATCTTGACTGTAACTATTACATATGACCATAACACTTGTAACTCTATGCCCAGGACATACTTTAAAACGAGAGGTAGCTCTTAATGTATTATTCCCCTGTAAAACATTTGATAAATAAATAGATCCCACCTCCTTTTTTCTTCTTCTCTCTACAACATTAAGTTCATTCTCTCTCAGTAGGATATACTGTACACAGTATTTTCCTTGTTGACATACATACTGTACGTTCAACAATGTGCAATCATTTGTGCAAAGTAACGTATTACGGTATATTTATGTACAATGGATACATATTTCACTGAAACACATGCGTTCCACTAAACTATATCCATAATGGGTCTAACACAACTCTATAATAGGACACCATGGGACACCTAGCAGCAAAGCAGATATTGCAATAAAATAAATGTTTTGCGATCATAGGGCATTAATGAGCGTCGTAGGGGAAGCAGAACGGCATGATGTGCCAACACTGTACTCAACACTTAACAAAATGCAAAACAGAGAAAATAATGTAAAAACTATGGGGGTAAAAACTGAAGTAAATGAGAACATACAGCAAAGGGAGATCCTGCCCCAAATAACTTACAATCCAAGTCTAAGGCCACGTCTATGGTCGGCGAAACCACGTGAGAAGTGTGTGCGCAGCACAATCACAATGCCTTAAGGCAATGATCGCGGCCATAGATTGCACGCATGTAACAGCGCGAAGGTGCGCGCAGATAAATTTGATTCTGCGGTGCGACGACCAGGTTAAGTGAGCGGTTTGCCCAATGAGGACGAACCATCTATGTGACATTATGGCCACACCCCCTGATGACCCCTGACATCCCTACCCATCACGTCTACCAAGGCCAACAAACGCTGCAGCTACATTGCGGGTGAAGTCACGCGCACAGTTGCGAGTGCGCGCTCACTATGGACCCAGCCTAACATTACAATGAACAAACAGTGGGATTCACCAACTGCAAAGACTGCCCTGTTCTCTAGAGTTAGCTGGATGAACCCCCGTCCTCTGGTGGGATCACCTTTTTTTACCTCCCAGATAGGTTCCAGCTATTGGCAAAGTGCTCGTCACCTTTCTGCTCAAAACTTCGCTCAACAACCATAGGCCCTCTTTCTGCTCAACATCTGCAGGCCCCACTCCACTCAACAGTTGAGGTCTTCCCCCCCCTTGCTCAACACTCTCCACCCTCCCTTGCTCAATACCCCTAGGCCCCTGCCTGAGCTCAATACCAGTAGACCACATCTGCTCAACACTTGCAGCCCTCGCCCTCAGCTCAATACCTAGAGGCCCCTCAACCCTTCTGCTCAGTACCTGCAAGCACCCCAAATCCCTTGCTCAATACTAGAACCTCCCCCTAGTGACCCTAGATGTGGTCTGATACTGAACACTTGACCACTCCTTTTTCTATCAGACTGTTTTATCACCTTGATAAAGTGCCTTGTGCACGAAACGCGTAGGTGCATTCGTGTTGTCCTGTTGCTGTACCCACCTGCATTAAACCAGACCTATTGTATCATTGGAGTGTGTACTTTTGTCTCATACCTTCCGGTCCCTTTGGGAATTAGATTCTCGTGGCTGTGCGATTCATCATCATCCTGCTTCTTGCTGTTTACCTACCTGGATGGGCTGCACGCCCTGGATGTCTGGAGGTCCTGCTAAGCACCAAGGTAAAGGGCTGCAGTGCCCCAACATATATATATATATATATATATATATATATATATATATATATATATATATATATATATATATATATATATACCTGTGCTTTTGCTATTCAAATATTGGTTATTTGGTTGGGTTTATATAGTGTTTAAGCTGTGGAGGTCAAGTGGACCCCACTAGACACTTAGCCCTTGCCATATATATGCCTTATTATTCATGGACTCCCCATTGTCATCCCGATCATTAATACATGCCGTTGAGGAATTCTCTCTAATTTTGGAAGCATCACATCTGTTCTACTTTGTTCTACTTTGTTTGTCTGTAATTCATGATATGTTGAGATACTGTGATACTATGTCAGCTTTATTATTAAATCGAATGCAAAAAAATGCTAGTATTGTAATAAAGCAAGATTTGTTACCATTATGGCAAAACTCATTTTTATGCAACAATATTTTCTATGTGGGCATATGCCACAAGATAACTTCTGGTTGCAGAAGACACAATGGAAGAGGTCTTATAGAACAGCCCCACTTAGTGAATATTGGCTCTGATCTGTTTTGACTGTAATTTACTTTTGTGGTACTAGTGGTCAGTATTGCGAGACTGTAATGCACTAATTCACTGCAATGCTCACATCTGTCAGAATCCCATTTCATTTGTTACTTCTTAAAGCTGCAGTTCAGGCAATATCCTGCATGTGTGTTTTTTTTTTAATAAATCAGTTCTGTAGTAAGAAAAAATACTTTTAGCATTTTCTGTTTAAAAAAAACAACAACTTTGAAAGACCAATTTTCTTGTATTCTATTTTAACAAGCATGCTTGTTCCTATAGCAACGATTTACATTCCCCATATTTAAAGATGTCGCCAAACTTTGCCGATCAGTAGACGGAGAACGAAATGACCGGCAGCTATGCAGTTCTTTAGGTAATTAGAGATTGCCCACATGAAACTATTGAAGTAAAAAAATAAATAAATAAAAAAAAAGACTGAACTGCAGCTTTAAGAAAACACTTCTTTGCTAAACAAACATACATAATGAAAAGAGAACAATCTAACTGCTCAATGGCTTACACTTTTACATCTACAATTTCCAAACACAAACAGAGGTCAATGAAGACTTTCCCTGATAAAAATGAAACAACATTACATTACCTTGAAACGGGTGCAAAGGTCTGCCTACAATAAGCTAATTAATGAAAGGCTATAAGTCATTTACAGATACCTGCTCACACTTAAAAGCTTGTGGCAAAAAACAAAAATGTGACTTTCATACACTGGCGCATTGTGCATTGAGGGTGTAAACTGACCCCTTTTCAGCCTTCCCTCCCTGTACAGTTTCTCAGTGAATGAGTACTTTGAAATAAAATAAAATATAACGTATGCCTAACAAATGACAATATCACATACTTATTCGACCTCTCTCTGTCACTCACTCGGCGCGTTGCTTTCAAGCCAACTAGAATCCGAACAGATCATGTATATTCTGAATAATACTAATGACCCTAAGGTATAAATATATCAAAATGCTGGGGAGCTGCCGTCGTCGTGCTGCACTTGTCACCAGGGACTCGATGTGGAAGTATAGCCAGGAGCACTAGAGCACAGAGAGCAAGGAAGTGGGATTATTCACTCGGATGAGCATTGTTTCAATTCTATGTTTGTGAACGCATCTTAACTTATTTTTTATTTAGCAATTAAATGATCATCTACGCTATGTTGGGTTGTTTGTTGTGCGTCTTTTATTAGACATATCTTACTGTTTAAAGATTCCAGAACTGTTTCTGCAGGACGCTGCAGCAACCCCTTTCTGTAGCCTCCTAATTATTATTTCACCTCATTTTTTGTCATACTATTATTGTAAATATTTTTGTATGGATCTAGCCCCTTCCCCTTTAAAAAAAAAATGTAACTGGTTTTAGAGTTCCTAAAACCATTTGTTTTACTAATGCAAACAAGGTTCATTAGAAAAGCAACAATATGGCTCAATCAGCGCGTTCAGCAGAACGGCGTGATTTTCTACATAGCGTGACACAGTAACACTATTGGCTACATCTGTATAACTAACTTTGTAAGCTCTATGGGACAAGGACTTGTGTCTGAAACTTGCAATCTCATTTTTGCCGCCTGTGGAACAGAGATAAATTGACCTGTCCAACATATATCTATGTATAATTAATGGATTGATACCCCTAAGGAAGTTGCTACAATCGTGTATGGTCACTTCTATTGGAGACACTTTCAAAGCTACGCCGGTGTGACACTCTGCGCCCAGCTCCTCCCCCAAACTCACAGAACTGAACTGATGTTGCCAATGCTCCCACAGTGCGTCCAGTGTCCTGCCACTGTGAATCCAATCTTGGTTGTCCTTGGTTAAGGATATTTGAATACAGGATTTTGCTTGTGAGGTTTTACGAACATCCTCCCCCAGCTGCACTCTGGGATCCAGCTCCAAGAACTCTCCCTCTAGCCTGGCCATCACGTTGTTCTTAATGCGATTTATCTTGCTAGACATGTGAATGGTATTTTAACGTTTATCTCCAACCATACATGACATTAAATTAAATTGCGCTATGGGGCATGCACTTCTGTATGTATAATTATATTTATAGAGCGCCAACAGTGTACGCAACACTTTACACAACACAATGCACAGGGGAAATAATGTACAAGTTATGTGTATAAAAGCTGCAAGTAACATTCCCAAATATGGAGTAGGACGTGAATCCTATAAGGATGCTTCTAATGTCCTGCAAGGTATAGGTGGATATAATAATAATAGCATGTTCTTGTATAGCGCTGCTAGTTTTACATAGTGCTTTACAGAGACATTTTGCAGGCACAGGTCCCTGCCCCGTGGAGCTTACAATCTATGTCTTTGGTGCCTGATGCACAGGGAGATAAAGTGACTTGCCCATGGTAACAAGGAGGCGACACTGGGAGTTGAACCAGATTCCCCTGCTTCAAACTCTCAGTGCCAGTCAGTGTCTTTACTCACTGAGCCACTCCTTATCAAATAAGAATTCCAAAATAAACGGGGTCTGAGCGAAATAGACCATAAAATATTATCCTTCTGTATAGGTGTGTAGGTGTGTAGGTGTGTGTGTGTGTGTGTGTGTGTGTGTGTGTGTGGGGGGGGGGGGGGGGTTGGCAATCTTTAGCTGGTGTGAGTCATCTCAGCATGTCCCATGTCCACGTTGTACCTCAGCGGGCTTCCTCCGTCTTCTCCTCCTGCTCCGTACAGCGTGACCCGGATGATTGTGAACAACACTGGCTACTGGCAAAAAATACAGCTGAAGGGGTCAGTGAAGTATACTCACGACCACAATCCTCGTACGTTCCGTGTTGGCGTGCTTCAATCCCAAAATAGTATAAGTATATGCAGTGTTCGACAAACCTATACATTTGCACGCCCCGGGCGAGTTCCTATTGGCCCAAGCAGCACACGTGTGGTACTAGGTGGCGAGATTTTTTTGTTCGGCGAGTAGATTTTTTGGTGATTTGTTGACTACTGAGTATATGGAAGAAAGTTAAGATTTGAACACTGCAAAAAGCTGGGCTGGAGGAGGGTAAAATTCAATTATTTCATAGGCATGAAGCAAAACCACAAACATACAGGTAGTAGTCCTCTGATGCGTTTCATGCCTCAATGAGGCAGGAATACCTTAAATACCTTAAAGTGAAATACCTCACTTTATCGAAAAGTGCCGTTGAGGCAGGAAACGCGTCAGAGGACTACTATGTATGTATGTATGTTTGTGGTTTTGCTTCATGCCTATTAAATAATTCAATTTTACCCTCCTCCAGCCCAGCTTTTTGCAGTGCTCAAACCTTAACTTTCTTCCATATTAGTAACATTTCCACTCATCAATATCCCCTAAAAGGAACATCAGCAATGCTGTGCAAATAACCATCAATTTGTAAGTGCATTTTAATCCCCCCCCCTTCAATTTTACCAATTCTTAAAGGAGCAAAACATGTGGTTTGTTTAATAGGTGGGAAATATGGGGTCTCTGGAGCTGAACCCCATTAATTTCAGCTCCAGGGCCCCCTGCTTCCCTTAGGTGATGCGGGCCAATAGTAAGCTGCAAGTGATGATGTCACTGCTTCCTATTGGTCTATGTGATGCACGACATTTAAACTACCATTTCAATAGCCCCACACAGGTCAGCTGGAGATGCTATTGGCACCCCATACGGACGTAAGTCTTTCGGGAAGCAAGGCGTCACCGTAGCTGAAATTAACAAAGTTCAGATCCAGAGCCCCTCTGCTTCCCATCTATAACTATTTAAAAAAAAAAGGACAAAACGAATGCAGGATTGTTGCTTTAAAGGTCAGAATTATAAAAGAAATTATAATCCTGGTGTTGGAAAAAAAAATTACATGTGCTCCACATTGTGCATGTAATTACAGAGACATACAAATGTAACCAACGTTATTGCAAGCCGTGGCGTGCTGCAGCAAGATATATACCATGCACCAGCGGGAGGAGCAGTCAGTGTTTACAATCAGCCGCGCGAAGAGGGAGCGGGGCCTACGTGCTATTTTTGTTTTTAAAATGATATTTGATTGAGTTTCATTCGTTAAACAAGGAGGAGGTGGGAGTGGGAGGTACAGAAACTAAAAAAGGGAGGGGAAGGGTGGGTAAACATATCTTCACACTCAGGTAAATACAGTACACTTATACTCATGGCTTCAAACATTAACAGGTATGCAAAAAATATACTGTTTACTGTATATCTGTTGTTGTTAAGAAGGGGGAAACAGATTGGGTTGATGCAAAAACAGAGGATATCTTTGTGTTGGGTTCCAGTTACCTACCTATACTGTTATTTAACAAGGGCCTGGGGTCCACCATGTCCCCCTTAAAGGTGAACCATGGCTCTCTGCCAGGACATCTCCCAACTCAGGGGCCAAGTCTGAATCTGCTTTCTGCTGGGACGCCCTCTTGGTCTCTGAGCCGACGCCCGTCCTGAAAGCGCTCAGCTCTGCGATTGAGCTTGCTAATGCACCGGGGGAAGCCACTAGATCCTGTACCTATGATGAGTAGCCAGAACGCCTTCCTAGCCCATGTGCCAACATCCATTTTAAATGTGCCCTGCCCTGTGATCTTGTACGATGATGTACCTGGGAAGCCAACATCAGATCCTGCACTACTGTCCTACACGATCCTCGCTGTCCTATCCTGCGCAATCAAGTGGAGGCAACCCCTCTAACTGTCTCTGCTTGGCTGTGGACGATCTCAACTACTCCTCAGTGACATAGACCTCTTGCCATTGATGATGATGATAGTCCTCCCAGCTAATTAACCCTTGCCTGGGTTTCATCATTTCAAAGATCTTGCCAACAGAGGACTCAATTCTCTGGCTATTGTCATTAATTTAAACCTGCTTATTTATATTAGAACAGTGCTAGTAACTGATCATGTTCTCTTTCCTGATTAAACACCGCCTGCTATATTGAGACGGGGATTGCACACTCTATCTGAATAACCTTATACTATATATCATTGTTGTGAGTATTGAAATCCTGGGGTTAATTTAGAAATGTGTATGTTAAAATGATTCTAACTTTATACATGTAATCTTGCTTCTGTATCCTGTGGTGTGTGACTGGGTATAATTACAGGGATAACTTTTAGAGAAATATAGTCTCACACAGAATAAAATCCCTCTGCCTTTGTATCCTGTGGTATGTAGGTGGATAACTATAGAAGGATTATTATTATTATAAGAACTTATTCTCACACAGAAATCCCACCCCACTTTGTTCAATCGGAGTGTTTGTATCTGCTCAGTTCCTCTGATCACTCTCAGTATGCTGCTTACGCCAAAATGACTGGAGACTAATGTAAGAATCAGGAAAGATAAACATGGCTTTATATTAATATTTCTTAATAATAATAATAATAATATATATATCAACACAGATACCGTCCAGGATGCACTGTTTTTAAGTAAAAACCTTTCTTGATTTATCCATTGTAGCACCGCCGGAAGAAGAGATCAGTGTATCTCGAAAGCTTACACAAATAATTATACACATATATATATATATCGGCCAAAGCATTTGATCCATATCGCGAGCTGCTGCCTGCACTAGGAGAAGCAAGAAAGTTGCAGGCAGCAGCTTCTTTGTTATCTGCAGGACAGCAGACACCTTTTCTAGGCTGGGCAGGGCTGGAAAGAGAATAGGCCACTCTGACTATGACAATAAGAATAAAATGATTGTCCCATTGGTTGGTTTATGGCAAATGTGTTTTGCAAACCCAACTTGATTTAGTAGGAAATTGTAATTCTGCATAATTTAGCTTTTAAGAATTACTAAGAGGCCAACACAATTTAATAAAGGGCTTATTAAGAGAAGTAGGACAACTTAATTCAGATTGATTATAGACTTTGATGTAGACAGCTGGAGTTCAGATAAAACTGAAAAAGACCTTATATGCTCTTCAAAGCATTTTTAAGCAGTTGTCTCAAACAATTAATTCCTGATATTTTCTACAACAAGCCAAAATCACTGTGGGAATGAATACTAAAGTATTCTAACCCTTCATTTAGATTAGCAGATGCTTCACCCTGTGTGCAGAGGGACATACATTCCCAGCCTTTATCTTGTAGTTGAAACATCCGCATAGATAAAAATGCATTCGCGTTTAAGAAGTTTTTCAGGTTATTTTGTTTCTGTTCTGTGTTTCCAAACATGGTGCTTGGCTTTGACAAATTTGTTTAGAATTGCTCTTTATCAGAGCTGTGGACATTAGACATGTCACAGATTTTGTCTAAACTATGACATTTGGTTATAGCTTTCCATACATCTATAAATAACATTAGCAAGTTTCCTGTTTTATAGATTAAAAAAACTAAACGAATAGCTTGGTAACAGAGACTAGTGTCCACAAACACAGTCCATGTACATGTAGACTTTCAGTTTTCAAATGCTATGCTAAAAGACACCCTTATATATTATTTCAACCGTATCATTCCTTTCCTTTACTTACGTTTCTAAATGTTATAGTACATTATGGTTTAAGAAGTAAACAATAACCGAAGGGCACATTTTACTAAATTGTGCTAAGTCATTACACACCTTAAGGCCTGTTCAGTTAAATGGCCATTAAAGTGTGCTAAGCCAATGCCTGATTTAATAATCCTAGGCCTAATCATACCATGGGCTACATTTCTTCCCTTTTTTTTCATGCATAAGGGATAATTCATGGAAAAACACAGCAACTGCTCACACAAAGGAAGTCATATACTGTACTGAGGTCTCCTGGCTGCAAAACTGGTGCAGAATAAAAATGACAAATCAGTAGAAAATGCTTTCAACCGTATTTCTAATTTAACAATGTAGTGTATGCTACGTTTGCACCAATTTAACAACTGGGATATTTTCATCGATAACCCTCAAAGTATGTACTGTATGCGAAAAATTATGTTTGAGAAAAAACAAACAAATCTTGAATTGAGTCAGCTTGGACGTGACATGCACACACTACTTTCTCACAATGGCTTCAGTGATACTAGTGTAACCCATAGTCCCCCACCCAATCGCAGATCGGGCCCCCTAAGGTGTTCTGTGGTCTGGCTACATGACTTAGTGTGGTGCATACCTGCTGGCAATAGGAGGGCCTGAGTCTCCCGCGGTGTCATGGGTGAACAACAGGACAGGTTACTTGGGTGGATGCCCTCGTTCTTCTTCAATGGTGCAGCGCCTCCATCTGTAGTAAGCCCCAGGAATACGGAGTGGAATCCCTACCACAGAAATCCCCCTCCCAGGGATGAGAGATTCCAGTCTCACACAATTATCCTTTTAACAGCAGACTCCTTTATTCAGTCTCCAGCAGCAGCAGACAGGTACAGTTGATATACAATGTCCACTAGCTGTTCTCCTTTGTGATGGTCCCTGCCTCCACTCTGGACTCAGGGCCGTCCAGAGTGGGGCTAGCTCTTCCCTTACCCCCTATGCAGGGTAAGAGGTATTTGGTCCACCTCACTACCTTCTATCAGCTCTACTCATAGGCTGCTTATCTAACTCACTCACTCACTACAACACACAGACACACACGGTCAGACTAAATAGGAAGTGACACTGCTCTTTGTAACTTCCAATAGGCACCGCCCCTGTGCCTCTTGATTGGACACAGGGTCAAGTGACCTACCTTCACTTACTTAGCACAGTGTCAGAAGTGGGGAAAACCCATGATAACTCCTGGCAACCTGCCCTTAACAGGAATTATACCAGGAGGAGGATAGAAATATAGCCCCTAATCTTACCATGGCTACACTAGTAAGAAAGTGCAGGCATTCATTTACAAGGATATTCATATCGTATGCCGACTGATTTTTTTTAACAAGACTGAGAGCAAATGTGTGACCTGTGTGCGCAGACATGAAATATGTCGTTTTACAAAATGCAGCTATTGGCACCACAGGATCATCTTGTGCCCTCTGACGTAGTCACTTAATCAATTTTCCTAGCTTTTGCACATTCAGAGCAAGTGAGCTGAGAAAAAAACAAGCTGCGTTTTATGGTTCCACACACATCAGCAAACTCCCCATAAGCCGTAATTATGGCAACATCTTCTTTTTGATTACATGCAAAAAAAATACAGTATATGAAAGCAGATTACTTTCTGCAGCTGGGTGAGACTGTAAAGGGGGATGCATCAATGATAACAGGTTTTTATTTTAAATTGACAAACAGATAGCAGAGATACCAAACTGTTTGACAATGGCATATTTTGCAAAATAGCTTTGACTAGGCAATCATTTGTCAGGAACTGTTCGATTTTGATCGACACATATATCAAAACTATTATTTTACAGGTCTTGTGCCACTTCCTATACTCAGAAGGTTATTTTTGTTGTTGTAATAGTTTATCAGGGAATTAACTCTAATTTTACAAAGTTAAAACAAATGTAAAATAATGCTGTACCAAGAAGCTGGAGATGATTACACTGGTAAAACCAGTTAAATATTAGTAACTGAGTGTAAATTGCATTAAATTATCTGAATTCCCATCTAAAAATAACATTTTCGCTGCCAACTATAGCCAAATAGAGGATAGCTATATATATATATATATTTTTTTTTTAAAGAAAACATAAAAATAATTAAAAAAAAGCTTATATAGACAAACCCTAATTGATAAATCAAACCTCTTAACATATTACTTACCCTTTATCACTGTATCCATGTTGGTGCACTTTAAAATAAATAGCACAGCACTTATCATATACAATTTTTAGGATCTTGGTAAGTAAATTAGTATAGTCTAACAAGACTATACATATTTCAATCACAAGTTGTAGAGCAGGTAGCAAACAAATACACATTTTCTTGGTTCCATTACAAATTCATAGTGAACCTACCTTGATTTTTCCTATGTGATCTTGAAGTGAGTCAATCAACAAATCTCCAACTGGTTGCCAGGACCCTTTCATGACTTCTGCTTGATGCAGTTTATGGTCCAGTTCATCCATTGATTCTTGGAGCTCCTGTAGTCTCTGAAGTGCCTCATCTAATTTTTGCTGCCACTCAGAAGAGCGCAGATTCAACTTGTCCCACTCAGTTTTTACATCATCCACTTGCTTTTGTAGGATTCTACTGACATTCTTGGCCTGTTCCTCTGTGTGTGGCTCTGCAAAATGATATGTAAAATTACAATTGACTTGTTGTACTTATTTCTTTTTGTTATGTCACGGAGGTTTAATACAATTAATTACTTTTACAAAATGATTCATTTCTGTGAAAGGAAATCTGCAGCACTAAAATGTGTTAAGCAAACCACATGTAATGATAATATTATAGATGTGTTGACACTTATTGGGGCATTCCTACCCTTTATTAGGGTATGCTGTTGTTTTCCATTGACTTAGTAATGATGATGTTAGTATGGGACCACACACAGATATAGCAGCCTGGTACACTGTTAATTATTAGTTGTGACATAATGGATACATAATGGATGGATGGTAATCACAGTGTGGAACAATTCATATTGCATGAACTCAGAAAGTTTCTGAACATATGCTAGAAAACATTTTGAGATACTGACACATTGCTGCTAAGCACCTGTTAAGCACCGTGTTGCACCGTTACTTCTTTTTTCAGAAATCATTGGTGTCAACAATTAATCATATCTTGTTGGCAGAAAGGTAGTGTGTGTTTTCAAAAGCAGAGTACAACTCCTAATAGGCAGGAGTTGCAGTGACTCCATATTGAGGGGCAATCAAGGTTGTCAGCAAAAAATATCACATTTATTACACAGAATGATGAGACATACATAATAAAAAATAATAAAAAACATATAAACAACCGTGTCTGAGTGGCCTATAAATGTATCTGTGGTACAGTTAAATGCTTTAGTTACTGTGTGTTTTACCTAATCCCTTCAGAACATGAAAGGACTGTGAGCCTTTTCTGCAATTAAAAGGTGCAATCAACGTCGTCTAGAAAAAATTATTTTAATAGACTAACTGGCGTCCCAAAACACATGTTGCCATGCTAATAGCAAAGGTTTAGCTGCTTTCATTTTTTGGATATTAGTTACAAGTTCAATTTCTTAGGGGCCTCTGAATGGGAACATGTATGTCGAGTGCTTTCTTTAGCCTTGTCCCACCCTGTCCTTATCAGAGAACCCATAAGGTTAAGACAATGTTGGTAGGGGGACTGTGCCCGTACAAGCTCTTGCTGATCACACAGTGACATTAGACAACATGAGCAGCCAGAGGAAATCAAACCCCTCCCAAGACTGACTTCAAAATAATATTTAAGAATACTTATAGACGTCGAATTTGGATTACAAAAGGTGTTCGTCACCCAGATGAGACCCTTTAAACATGTCACTGTAATGAGTTCACTTTGGTCGTAGGAGGCATTGTTCCCTGAAGTGGTTAGGGCACTTCTACACATTCCGAGAAGCAAAGTACCTACCGGGCTTACACAAAACAATCATCTAAAGGTAACCACGTTCATAAGTAACTGCTTTAAATTTTGATTTATTTCAAAATACTCGATTGGACCAATTTGTATTACATTGTGCTATGTTAGTACAATTTGCCTTTTTATGTCGATCATTTGCTATACAGTAGGTTGTTCTTTTTCTCCTATACTGTCAGTTTGTATTGCTCACTAACTGCAGCACTTAACCAATAGGGCACTAGTTTTGCCTGACAAGCAGTGTGATTCCTCCCACATACTGTCCCTGAAGATGGACATTGTCACCCTCGTTCTCAAATTCTTCCAATGTAGGTCCCGTCATAATATATTTTCCTTTAAAGTGGCAAGTAAAACAGATAAATACAATTTTGCTTCACATTCAGAGTTTTGGGAAACTGTATTATGTTATGTGCCGTTTGGTGTTTTGATTTACAATTGTCATTGAAACCTCTGAGGATGGTAACACGTAGAAGCTGTGTCACAGAGGTACAATTCATGTTCCTAGGATTGAGGAGCAGGACACCTACAATAGGCATCTGTCTAATAAACTACTGTACGTATCTGAATAATCTGTGATTACACACATTTGTGCCAAAGTTTACACTAAAATATAAACTTGATTCTTGGGTGTTTGACAACTATAAATTGGAAAAAAGAGGATTATTTTAATCCTGAAGAATACCTACAAAACATGCCTTCTTTAGTTTAAAAGATGAGATTTAAAGATTCACTTTACAATTCTACGGACACTGGTTGTGAAAATGTATGAAACTCTAAGTCATCATGATCTCTTTGTCAATATGTTATTACAACTCTGTATTCAATTCAATTACCTCTTGGCTCCTGGTAGAGCTTCTCCAGTCCCTCAAAAGGCTGATCGGCTAAGAATATCCGCACAGTATCAAGAGCACTCATGATAACAGGTTCCTTAGCTCTTAGCTCCCTCTTGAAAACCTGGAAAAGAAAACAAAAGTATACTAGATGCACAGAGTAACAGCTGAATTTCTCACTGTGCAACATTAACCATCCAGTACCCACAGAAGGCTCATGTAAATGAGAAAACAGAAACGTTTTGAGAAGTTTATGTGTTCAAACCACACAGATAAATACGTTTTGCAGAAAGGAAGATACTGTAAATTAAAAAAACAACAACTATATTCTGTATTAGACCTTCTTTCCTGCTAAATGCCCAATTCTTTATAATCCGATGCACCCATTTGAAACATATTCAGCTAAAAATCCACAGTAACATCAATAGAGATTCTCAGCTGAAAAATGGCCCAAATCACCATATTGGACTGTATAAAATGACCCCCTAAGTCTCTTAAACTGAATTAAGAATTGGCAGAGATAGAATGCAGACAAAACAATTTTTTTTAACATATGCATGAAAATGTTAATTTTCATGTTCTGCTTGCGGCTGTTTTGAATGTCAGGCTTGGTAATCGTTTGACACCGAGCTTTGTCAGGAGGTCCTAGCGTCAGTGAGCGGCTCCAGCTCACGCTTCCGTGGCGAGTGCCTGTCTCCCCCTTTTAGCCCCCTGCCCAGCTTTGGTATCTCCATTACATTTGGAGCTTCACTGCATATTGGGTGGTTTGTGACCAGTGGGTCTTCGTACATGTTTAATGTAAGTGGGTCATTTGTGATTGTATAGTGTGTGTGTGCACACTGTAGCACTATAGCGGAATTTGAACCGCTTGTTTTGTGTTTTTGTCATGTGTGTGTGGTCGTTCAGACCTCTTATTATGAATAAAACATTTTAATTACCTATACCTAGATTTTATCTAAGGCTTTATTGTAAGGTCATACATCCAGTTTATTATTGGCTTTATAGTAATCCCCGGTGCACTTTGTGTGTATTCTTTCTAGTGTTTCATTCCATCCTTTCTCCTCTTAGTGGCCCTCTCGGAATTACAAGAGGAAATAGATGCAAAGTATTTGGACACATTGACGCAAACAAAAGAAGATGATTTAGAACCCATGAATATAAACGATCTCCCATATCAGAGAGGAGAGATAAAACAACGAGTTGTGAATGACATACTGTAGAAGTTACTACTGAGCACATTAGTCTATAGAATTAGCTAATTGTAGAATCAGCAGGATTTCCACAAAAGTTAATTGTGTAGAGATGGGCAAAGCCCCAATGTTTGCCGAACATTGGCCATTAGCAGATGGCAAAGCTGTTAAAATATGAAACATATCTAACAATAAGCTAATTGTAGAATCCGCCTGATTTGCACAAAAGTTAATTACGTGCAAGTAGAGATTGGAAAAACTGCAAAGCTGGCGAATGTTGCCCATTTATATATGGCAAAACAATTTGTGAAAATATGAAACTAAAAACTGCCATACCCATTCAGCCTCGCTACAAACCTCCTTGACAGAAACTTTAATCTAAAAAAAAACTGTTGAATATTGGTTAATAATGGCATTTTCTGACTATGGCATTTCGTGGATTGACAAATGAGATGTCTAGCGGATTCACAAATTTATTTTGCAAAGCCGAACTGGAAGATGTTTGTATAGTTAGGGAGGAGGAGTGGCTCAGTGAGTAAACTGACACTGAGATTGTTCCAGGGGAGCCTGGTTCAATTCCCGGAGTAAGCTCCTTGTGACCTTGGGCAAGTCACTTTATCTCCCTGTGCCCCAGGCACAAAAAAAACCCCATAGATTATAAAGTCCACGAGGCAGGGACCTGTGACTGCAAAATGTCTCTTTAAAGTGCTGCGTACAACTAGCAGCGCTATACAAGAACATGCTATTATTATTATTATTATTAGTGTGTCTCTACTTAAAAGGGCCGTCTTAACAGCATTATAGGCCCCTGGGCAAAGCAGTGTACTGGGCCCTGACTACTCTCCGCTACAAGTCGTAATTTTTCTCCTTCTACCGAGTTAGCGGGAGATTTGAATGGTGATCGGAAAATTAGTGTTAAATTCTGGTCTGTGCATAGATTGGCATGGGGCCCCTATGCTTGTGGGGCCCCCGGAAGCTGCCCAGCGTGCCCACGGGTTAAGACGGCACTGAATAAGACTGCTGGTTATTACCACTAAAAACATGTTTGAGCCCTAGCATTGGCATTACAATTCCCCATCTTTGATTAACCAGCAATATATGTCTCATGTCATCTAGGGAGAGAAAGGGTAAATCCAATTATTTGTAGGATATACCAGGTGAGAAATACCAAATACAGTGAGCTTCTGTTTTGCTTTCGGAGGTGATATACTGTTTAAGCTTATACTGTAGATCTATAGAGAAAATAAGGGGGCTCTGGCCTCAGGGTAAAGATAGATGAAATATGGTTTCCCAGGTATTATTGACAGATGCCCTAATTTGGTAAAACTCACTATAATTGTGTATTATTCCAAATATCTAACGCGAAAAAAAATATTTGAATGGCGAGGCATAACAAATCAAAATGTACAAACATGTGAAAAGCACAATATAACATGCATGAAGAATGATTTCTCAATAAACATAAGTGATTTGTTTCCATGGGAATATGCCTTCTCTATACCGCTTCCTTGGTTCCAATTCAATTTGCTGGAGGCTGCTTCTCCATGATCTCTCAGCTACATTCATGTCAGTGGAGCGCAGAGCTTCCCTGACAAGCAGAAGCAGCTTCACAGCACATTGAACAGAGGTAGTTCTGCAGGTTTAAATGGTGAGGAATAAAAATGGAAACTCTCAATAAGCTCTGCAGAAAGAAGTGATAGGAGTAATCATAAAGAGCTACATTTTAATTGTACCACCCTTGAACAAAAGATATTATTGCACAAAGGATTCATTAACTTCCTCTCCGCTATAGACATTAGTATTTTGTTTCTTTTGTATTAGATTTGAGCTCCTGGCATTTAACACCAAAAATTACATTTCAACACATTTTGCATCTCCCAGGAAATAAAATGAATCTATCAGACCACAGTAGCTCTGACAAAGCCATGCCAACAAGGGGAAGCAGACCAACATTGATAACAGAATTAGCCTAAATGAATGTCTAATTTACAGCTAACGATTCTAAGCTAATTTTATTGAATTCTCGAACTTCTCCCACAGTTTCTGGGTCCTGGTGAGAAAATCGAACATGCATAATATATGACCTGACAAATGAACAAGTAAACTACTTTATTTAAGTCTTTCTATTTGTCATATGCACAGGAGCAATAATGGCATTCTGTCCTCTGTTTTAATAATGTATATTGATTAGCTCATTTAAGATCCCCAACTAGATGCTTCAGTAGATTGTAAGATACAAAGGTGTCGTTAACGCTCTCCAACAGCTAAACTACAGATATTTCCACATTAAAAGACTGTATGCAAGTGGAAAGGACAGTATTTCATTATTAAGCAAAAAATTGCCACTCTTTCTTTTAAAAAAATATACTACATTCTACAGAGTAAATCAATGTTACTATCCTTTAAATGTTTATTAATGTTACACTAAATCTCCTGTAGTTAATTGTTTATTAATATGGCAATACAAGTTTTAGAATACAGATAAACTGAAATAGAATTTTGATTATCCTTTTTCTTCTCATCTAATCATTGGCATTTTCCTCTGCATGCTTCAACACATTCTTTGACTGACACCATACCCATTTTCCCATTAATTTTCGCCAATGTATAAACCTTGCTTTCTCCTGTACATTTAGTTATATGCATTTATTAACTTATCTGATACATGAGGTAATCAGGCTTGATCAGCCCTACAACCCAGAGACAATTATTAGCACATTTCAAAAAACAAAACCGCAACACACAAAATATACAAATTTTTATTTTATAATTACAATATTATTGTATTATTAATAATTGTAACATACATTATTATCATCAGGAACAATTGCATCTCTGAAGAAGCAGCGGTAACCTCGCTTTCATTGGATGAGCACATGAAGCAAAGTCATCAACTAGACTTCGTGGAGACTTTGGGTGTGTCCAGGGTTGGGCGATATACCGGTATGATAGTAATACCGTGATAACAGAAAATGACGATGTAAGAGACGTGTGCAGAGGTATGAAATGGAGACCGTTTAAAGTGAAACTTAAATTAGGCTTTTTTGCGCCTGTCCATTTAACACAGCAAAACATTCAAAATAAGCATAAGAAAACCTACTCCACTTTGGAGAATAACTACACATGTAGTCCAGCCCTCTCTAACTGGGTGGTTAGCTAAGCTAATTACCAGCCCAAATATATATATATATATACAGATATATAACAGTCCCATAAGAAAGTCTTATCTGTATCTTGTAGCTGTAGTGGAAGGCCTCTCTGCTCTCCTGGGTCCGCACCCTTGTCTGCTATAGCAATATCAGGATCCAGGTTCAGAAATCTTGTCCACTTTGTCTTGCTGTCAGCCTGCAGTCTCTTTGCATCACCAAGACATCTGTTTGTTCCCCAGGTCAGCCAGTTGTGGACTAGGAACTCTCTGGTCTGTCCTTCCTGGGTCAGCTCCAATTTTGAACTCAGGAATCCTTTTCCTGTGTCTCAAATGACACTATTTCACAGAGCTCTCATTAGGTAGGTGGAGTTGGTTAATTGCTGGTGTGCAATTAACCAGCACACTGCTGGATCAGAGGCAAGTTTCTTAACAGGGGTAAGTCCCTGTTACAGCCGGTAAGACAATTTGTCTAATTTGTTATTACCGCAGTATTAGTATCAGCTGGTCACACAGCTGACTCAGAATTGAATTTCCCTCCTCTATCACTTCCTCAGAGCAGCAGGGAGGTGGAGCTTTACTATGTGGTCTCTGTGTAGAGACAAAGAAAAGCAACTCCCTCTGCTCTCCCCGTCGACTGCATGAAGCCTCCTCTACAAACTAAGGTACCTTCCTCCTCTGTGCCAAGGCCCTTTTCTTCCCTCCTCCTTCAAAGCATTATAAGCCTGCAGCCACTTCACGGCATGACCAGTATATGCAGGTCCTAACACTACCTGTAAAAATTCTCACTAACCTCTGCAGTGGAGGGAGAATGGTAACAATGGTGGGTTCTGGGGTTAGAGATTGCTGGGATTGTGTGTTTATTAATTTTAATTTTCAACTGGTATGAGTTGATTGGAGGTGAGTGGCCCCACCTCCTAGGGTTTACGCTCACCCCTCCCCATTTTTTAAGTAGCAGATTTTTCCATGTTCCTGTGCAGGACAGGTCCCTTGTGGCCCTTCTCCATCCACTGCAGAGGTTAATGAGAATTTTCACAGGTAGTGTTCGGACCTGCATATAAGTGGCTGCAGGCTTATAACACGTTGGCCAAAGGGTTTAACTAAATGACCCAATTCATGAGAATACTAACATTGAAGTATATAACTATGTATTTTTGTCACATTGAATGTAGCATTGAGTCTTTTTGTATTTTGCTGTATACATTTGGCTATGCGTAGTGGTAATTCTTTTGACACAAATATATATGATGTGGTAGGTTCTGGGGTTAGAGATTGCTGGGATTGTGTTTTTATTACATTATTGTGTATAATGAATACAGCGTTACTATTAGGTCAACGTCACGTTTAAAAGAGAAAGTTAACTGAATCTGGGCCTAGGTGTGTTAGTTCACATCAGATATAGCTAAATTCTCATTTCCCTTGTTATAAAAAAACAGAAAAAAATCTTATTTGGATTGGTCAACGTATTGAACATATTTTTTTAGAAAGGCAATTTATGCATGATACAAATGTCCAAAGAATTAAAAATAGACAGAGTAAGAAAAAATGTATTGTACTGAAATACTTAGATTAAATAACCAAGTACTTTAGCACTTACTATCCAATACCAGAGTTTCTTGAATATTTATTTTATCATCTTAAAGTGAAAGTGAAATGCCGTATTCTGTGGAGCAAAAATACCGACGTGTGTGAAAATATGTTGCAATCTTCATTTTAAGATTTTAAGTGAAATGGTCTTTTCGGCTAGTTTCATTATTTTCAAGTTTTAATCCTATAACATCTTAAGCTATCTACCTTTCTTTCTTATTGTCTTTTGTGTAGAATATATACAGATGCAGCGGCCGGTATACGAACATATCACACATTGTATACCTCGGAATACCTATGTCATGGCGTGTCATTACCGCGTGTTGACTCATGTTTTATCGAGAGCAGAAAATGGCATTTTAGTGTTCTGGTTTTTAAACACCAGCAAATTGACACAGTACTGTACTGTACACATTACAATTCATTCATTTCTGCCACGGAAACGCAAAGAATTGCACCCAAAGAAATCGGGATCCATGAAATCCCAACAAATCAACCGCGTGATTGGCAGCGGGAGTACAGCAGCGCACACAAAAACGGCTCTGTGATATGTTCGAATAACGGCCGCTGAATCTGTATGTAGAGGTATGTGTTGTGTGTTAGCCGAGCTTAATAATCAAAAACAGATAATCTATATGTTCTGTGGCTAACGAAATGCTTTTATTTGTGTGAGCCCATGTCTATAGATACTGCGCTATATGAATGCCCACACACCTGTCTCTTACGCATACATATGTACAATGTAATTCCATCCCTATATACCAATAGGGACTACATAGTAGCCACACACATGGACAGAAATGCAACACCCTCTTACATTTTAACACTTATCCACACCATTGTTATACATTCCCCCTCCACACTCACCTTTTGTAAAGCACTGTACACACTGGGTGCTTTATTTATTAAGATTTACACACGTACACATATACACACACACACACACACACACACACACACACAGCATACGCACATTCTCTTACATCACAAGCATTAAGGGACCATTTAACACCTCAGGTCATAAATCGCATACTGCACAAGGGTGAGGGATAGCCTTCACCCACAGATGCTTTGTTTCAAGAAAGTTTTTTGGCTGAATCAATTGTAACATCGCCCGAAGAAGAGATCATTGTATCTCGAAAGCTTGCACAAATAAAAGCATTTTGTTAGCCTCAGAACGGTATCGACAATCTGTTTTTGATATTATATATATATATATATATATACAGCTGTTTTAAAATGCCTTAGAATTGTTACTGTTCTCAGATAATACCCTAGAACTTAATTATTTATGGGTATTCATTGGCTCCACATGAGACATGGTTTTAATTGTACATTTCTGTGTTTACACAACCAAAATAGCTCAAGTTTGTAACTAACCGCCTCTTGTTCCCAAATAGGAAATGCCTTTCCAGAATAAATTTGCTGGGTCCTTCCAAATCAAAACTAAACGTGTATATTTTTTCAGTATTTCAGTACATACGTATCTCATTAATGAATCATGTTATTCTTCCACCTGTTCAATTTTCTATCACTGTCTATCACTACTAACCACTTGTCCAGTTCAAAGCAACTCTTCCTCAAGTTTGCAAGATGCAGAATACAGTATATTTCTCTTTCATATTGCAGTTCCACATAACATTACAAGCATAACATTAAAATATAACCTTCTAACTTTTTGTGACAACTTTGTTAAATTACTAGCATAAAAGAAAATGACAGGTTGGATTAAAAACTTCAGTGGGAGGCACATGCGCGACGCTGAGGTGAATGGAGTCCTTATGCTAGAGCTCCTCACCTGTCGGCATTCTTAAGCATAATAAAAGCGGCAATTTCAAACACTCCCCGGCTCACTATACAGCAAAAGCTTTATAAAACTGCAGAGATGGCTTCAGGCAAAACTGCCCGCACCAAAAGCCAGCCGGTCTCCACATATTTCAGACGGAGAGCGGTGCCCCCATCAGCCAAACAGGACAAGATGGTGTCTCCCACCCATCCTGCTAATGAAGACCCTGAGGCAGATCCCCTCACGGAAGATGAAGGGGATGAAGAAGTGGTTCGCAGAAAGGACTTAAAAGAATTCTGCTCACAAATGAAAAAGTTTTTTAAGTCTGAGCTATGGGCCCTCAGAAAAGACATTGATGCCCTGGGCGAAAGAACTGACACTCTTGAATCTAAGATGGATGAATCAATGGCTGCCATCTCCCATACACAAGAGCAAATATCCTCTCTGACTGACAAAGTCAAGTTCCTGGAGGATAAAGCAGAGGACGCGAAGAACCGTGACAGGAGATGCAACATTAGATTAAGAGGAGTTCCCGAAAGCATCACAGACCCAGAAGATTTCACCCTCAGATGGCTAGAGCACCTCTTCCCGGACAAACCGGAAGCAGAGATAAGGCTGGATCGATGCCATCGAGCTCTCCGCGGGAAACCGCAGAGCGGGGACCCCCCCAGGGATATTGTCTCTAGGTTTCACCACTTCCGCACAAAGGAAGTGTGCAGAATTGCCCGTGAGGCCAGGTCACTGGAGTTTGAAGAAGTTAAGCTCCAGGTATACCAAGACCTGGCCCCGGCTACCCTCATGAAAAGAAGAGCCCTGGCCCCCACCACACGAGTACTGCGGGACAATAACATTAAATATCATTGGCTGTTCCCTTGTGCCCTTCTTTCTATCAAGAACGGGGTAGCTCACACCCTAAGGAAACCGGAGGATGGGGAGAGTATCCTAATAAAACTGGGCATCCCCGGAGCCACCCGAAGCATGACGGGTTCCCCGCTACCAAGTCCTCAGTCTACGTCTAACAGCCCCCCGGGCCCCTCTTGGTCCAAAGTGGGAGCCAACAAATCTAAGGGCATTACTGCCCCTGAGGCATCAGGCTCGGAGTGAACCAGTTTTCCACATTTCTGACCTCTCCATAAGTTTACCCCATCCTTAAGAGGAACCGCAAAGTTAACTTTTCAAAATACCTCTTCCCGCCAGTGCCTGGACTTACCTCCATCTTCAAGATCCTGATTGCAACCCGGAGCTGAGCCGCACACCACCTTCGAGCAGCAGCCATCTTACCCCGATCCTCCCTGGACCAGCGCGGGAGCTACAATGAAGATGGCGCGAAACCGGGTATGACGTCATCTTCACCCCTCCACCTCTCGCGAGATCCAGAATACACTACACTTCGACGCCACCACCAAGATGGCTGCCGCCGCCATCATAGGCCATGGAGCCGGATGCGGAAAGGCCCCGACTCACAGTGAAGCAGTTGGAGGAGCAGACCGGAGGCTCCCTAACCCTCTGAGACGCGCCACATTGGAGACCCATATTCAGCATTTCCCCCAGTAAACACCCCACTAACTAACACACTACATTACTCAACACACATATCCAACCTTACAAAACTAACAAACTAACATATTACACTGACTCATGTGGTTACATGCTTAAAGGTGTACCTGTATATATATTGATATGCATGTGTAGTTAAGGTTATATGTATATTTAGGTATGTCTCCACCCACACACGTACCGCAGCTTAGCTACATACATCTGTAGATGAGAAATTACTTGTATAAATATACGCTAATGCATAGGTCACGAATTGTACACATGAAGTATTAATATGTTGTGCGATATAGGATATGACAAGACACAACACTACATGTACATCTGCATCTATATGCATCTATATCCTGGTGATGCACACTTGTTACGAGTATATAGATAAAGATAGTTTAATATAGTATAATATAGGGTGATATAGCTCAACATAATAGAAAAAAGGAGAAATGATGCATTGAGTATATTTAGCGTATACACCACATTACGTGCAATGCAGAGAGGCAGACAGAAACAACATTTATCTGGGTTATATAGACTATAAATAGGCCATGTAGGCTATATAGGTTAGCTACAGGATATCTTTAACTTTCTATATAGCTGTAGGGGTTAAATAAGCTGTTTAACTACCTGCATGACTAACTATTTGGATATCTGAATGGTTAGGCACACGGTTATAATATATATATAATATATATAAGGAGGCTTACTTATTTGGTCATAGGATACCTCAGTGGGAGTTATTCTATGATCTACCTGGCCCTTGGTTTGGGATCATACCTGGCCACATCTCGAACCCTCAAGGTCGAGGAATATGGCTTTAAGCCCGCTGAGGCACTATCCTTGCTATATACACACACTTGTCGGTATCCACTATACCTATATATATATGGTTATCTGATAGATGGATATATTATCTATACATACCCGGATTAGGTAAGTTTCTAACTCCCGCTAATACCATGTGTCCTTCAAATACTCACAACGGACACACATCTGTTTCACCTCCAAGACTTAATTAAAAAGAGACAATCAATTTCTTGTCCTTCTGCCCTGAACGGCGGATTAATATATCTCATCACTGACTTTGACTCTGGTTCGTCTCCACAATAAAACCGAAACAGTCAGCTTTTATCTAGCTGGGAAGGATTTTTGGGGTGCACACTTTCTGTCCGACTGCCTCACGGATAGGATGGGTTTCTCTTCAGGAACTATCCATATTCCTAAGGTTCCCAAAATATAAAACTCCAATCCTTAACCCAATACTTAAACAATAACTACATTATCTATTACAGGAATTATTGTTTACTAGGCTGTTTCCACAATAAGCAGCTATCACTATTTATGGTCCACTGATGTCCCCTCCACGTTCACTCCCATGTGTATTAGTATGTACACTGGCGACACACTTTATTCGAGCTCGGCTAGTCCCACGAATTCGGGTATACCCAGGTGTATTGAGGTTTGTGACTGTTTTCTGCCCGAGTGCATTGGGTTATTTTCCAGGCAGGGATTGAAGCATTTTATTCCCGCTGGCTGCAATACTGCACAGTATATATATATATACTGCATTACAATTCATGAATTTATGCCATCTGGTAGACACGCGAAGCATTGCAGCCTATTAAATCCTAATCATTATCATTTAACAGATCAGCCGCCCGTCAGCCAGGCATGAACCCAGGCTGGGAAGGCAAATGCAACGGGGTTTGTCTGAGGTGAGGAGCGGCGCATTCCAGGTATCTGCCAGGTACATACTGGGTATTTGCTCGAATAAAGTGTGTCGGTGCAGTATGCATATACCTGTCTATTCTGCTGCAGGTTTATGTAAAGTTAGGCGGTGTCAGATAACTGAAATATGCTCTAATATCTATTCCGGATACTCAGACTATATTCCCAAACGGGATAGATCGTTGATACGGGAGGTTTATGCTCAAAAGTTCTGGCGGGTTTTGGGCGGTTCCACAGTGAGTTTTACGTTCTCTTACAGAAAGAGCCATATTTCTGTATCGACAGCTCACAGTTTAGGGTATGTAACCTGTTTAATACGTTCGAGCTACTTGCTGCAATTTTGTTTTGTTTCTTCATTAGACGAATGCCGGCAGGCCCAGCCTCGTCGTGGCATATGCGTTCTCTAACCTGGTCCCCCAGTTCAAGGGACCAGCCTCAAGACCAAGGGAGGTCTGACTCCAATTTTGGAGGCGGACTCATCCGGGTGATGAGACCTGAAGACCCTCCCTCTAGGCGCAGGAGCCGTCCTCGGGGGCCCCGAGGCGAGCTCTTGTCTTTCCTTTTTTTCCCCTACCTTTTATTACTTTTCTTATTTTGTACATTACTTAATTTATTTTGTTCTTTCCCCCATGTAGCTTTCCCAGTACGTACAACCTTTCTCCACCTCCTCCCCCCCCCAACCAAACTCCCAAGATACCGGGATCCAAGAGTCGCACTTCAGACGCATGCAGGAAAAGACAAAGATAAGACTGCATCGGGCAACACTAGCAATGAGTATCCATCATATGACACATCGTACCTCCTCCCTAATATAAGATGGCATTAAACCTAATCTCACACAACGTTAAGGGCTTTAATAGCCCAATAAAAAGAAGACTAGCCTTTTCCGACTATAGGAGAAAACAAGCTGAAGTGTTTCTCCTCCAGGAGACACACTTTAGTAAAAACAATACACCTAAATTTTTAGACAAGGGCTTCTCCCAGTTCTATACAGCTTCGGCGCCCACCAAAAAAGGCGGTGTAGCTATACTCTTTAGTAACAAAACCCCATTTGTAGTCCAAACAATTAAAAAAGACGCGGAAGGCCGTTTTCTAATCCTTCTAGGCACTATACATGAACAATATATCACCTTAGCATCCCTATATGCCCCATGTATACAAGATGCTGCATTCTTCAATACATTTTTCCGAATCCTAAGTTCAATATCTCAAGGCAGTATAATCCTCGCAGGTGATTTCAATATAGTAATGCAAGCTTCCCTAGACAGAGCAGGGGGAAAAGACTCAGACAACAAAAAAGCTCATTCCTCCCTCCTTAAAAACATAAAAGATAACCAATTAGTGGACATTTGGAGAGAGACACACCCGAGGAGTAAGGATTATACTTTTTACTCCCACCCACACACAACATATAGCAGAATCGACTACTTCTTCGTTTCGGGTCAATTGGTTCCTATGGTCACTCGTTCCGAGATCCATGATATTTCATGGTCCGACCATGCACCTATAGAGCTACGGTGCAACAAAATTCAGGCCTTTAGACCAGGGGCGAACTGGAAACTAAATGAATCAATTTTAAAGATACCCGTACTCTGTGATGCCATAGGTCAAGATATTGATCATTTCTTTAAACTAAATACAGGCTCTGTGGAATCTCATATTACTCTTTGGGAAGCTCACAAAGCAACACTGAAGGTCCTATTAATCAGCATCACCGCTAAAAAAAAACGGGAGATGCTAAAATTGTCATTCTCCAAGACAAACTCCACTCTCTTCTAGTATCTCACAAGTCTCATCCAAACAAACAAACACTTCAGACATTAAAAGATACCAAAATTGAACTAAACATGTTATTAACCTCCAGGGCCGATAACTCACTAAGTTGGTCAAAGAGGAAGTTTTATGAAAAAGCAAACAGGCCGGATACGATGCTAGCACGAGCGCTAAAAGAGAGACAATCAAAGTTTAATATCCAAGCTTTACGCTTAAAATCTGGCATTCACACATCCAACCCCCAAAAGATAGAAGAATTTGGCTCTTTTTATGGCTCCTTATATGATGGGAAGAAAGTGGCATATAACAGTAAAATGAGCAAGGCTTTAAGAGATTTCTTGGCCAGCTCAAAGCTAGAGAGATTGACAGAGAGCGATCGAAACAAGCTAGGCGCTGATTTCACATTGGAAGAAGTGTCACAAGCTATCAAAGAACTCAAATCATCAAAGGCTCCGGGTCCGGATGGCTTCTCAGGGCTCTACTAAAAGAAATTCTCAGAATTACTTGCCCCAAGGCTGCTCCATATGTTCAACGCGATTTTAGCGGGAGCCCCAATCCCCGAGGATATGCTGCGAGCGTCTATATCTCTAATACATAAGCCTGGGAAAGATCCGCTGCATTCTAAAAGTTATAGACCTATATCATTAATCAATACTGATATCAAATTATTTGCTAAACTTCTGGCCAACAGATTGAGTTTAATCCTACCCAGACTAATACACCCAGATCAAGTCGGCTTTATTAAGGGACGGCAGGCAGCGGACAATACCCGACGATTTATTGATCTGCTTGAATTGGCAAACAAAAATAACACTCAAAGTATGTTATTAAGTCTGGATGCAGAAAAAGCCTTTGATAGGATTGACTAGCCATATCTTAAAGAAACGCTCGCAGCATTTGGATTCGGGGAGCAGGTGAGCAGAGCAATTATGTCTCTATACTCAGGCCCAACTGCCAAGGTCATACATCAGGGTTTCCCCTCACTCCCATTCCAGATTCAGAGCGGCACGAGACAGGGGTGCCCATTATCCACCCTCCTGTTTGCCCTATGTATCGAACCTTTGGCGACGCACATCCGAGACAACCCAGATATCTCAGGGTTAAACGCATATTCGCAAACACATAAGGCGGCCCTGTACGCTGATGATATCTTATTAATAATCTCAAAGCCCCTCCCTTCCCTCCCAAACCTATTTGACCTACTTGACAGATTCTCCAAAGTCTCTGGATTTAAAATAGACCAATCCAAATCGGAAGCTCTAAACATTAATCTCCCTAGTCATACTGAGAAATTATTAAAGTTAAACTTTCAATTTAACTGGCAAAAGAAATCCATAAAATATTTAGGTATTCAAATCACAAAAAATGCTAAAAATATCTACTCCGCAAATTATCCCAACCTAATTCGGTCATTGAAAAAAGACCTCTCCAGATGGGCCTCCAAGAAAATTTCCTGGATAGGTAGGATACATAGCATTGAAATGAATTTACTACCCCGTATCCTATACCTCTTCCAAACTTTACCAGTGCCACTCAGACTGAAAGATATACTCTCGCTTCAGTCTGAAATTTCTAAGTTTATCTGGAAGGGGAAAAAACCGAGAGTCAATAAAACAAATATGAAAAGATCTGTATTAGCAGGAGGCTTAGCGGTACCCTGCCTGTTATCGTATTATAAAGCGGCGCAATTAAGTCACATCATACAATGGACCTCCGACCCTAAATTGAAAAGATGGGTGGAGTTAGAGGATGCTGCTTGTTCCCCATTGGACCTTAGCAGTTTAATTTGGCTACCTAAAAGTTTCAGAAAACACATTGATCTGCCGTTCACCTCAATGACTAACTCGTTATCGGTCTGGGAGGCTTCAAAAATTAAATATTCTCTCACATCAGTCAACTCCCTAATGTCCCCCATATGGAATAATCCGAGGTTCGCACCTGGTCTAATAGACAGTAATTGTTCAATATGGAGGTCAAAAGGATATAATAGGATCAAAGACCTAGAGGGTTTTGATCTTAAAATTAAAACATTCGAACATATCAGATCAGAACAAACTATTCCCCACTCAGAATTCTTTAAATACCTCCAGATAAGAGCATTCTACAACAAATTGGCCCCATGCCCCCCCCCCCCCCCCAACAAAATTCGAAAAGCTTTGGCGGACAGAAACCGACACTAAGGGACTTATATCAACGATATATGGGGAGGTAGTCAATTCTTCAGCCTCACACCAACACACCCCAGCATTTAGAAACCAATGGGAGGCAGACCTAGGAGAGATCCTTGAAGAGGACGATTGGAACACCATATTCCTAGCCACGGCCAAAAGTTCTATATGCACCACACTAAAGGAGAACGCATATAAAGTACTCATGAGATGGTACCTCACCCCACTCAAATTATCTAAGTTCGTGCCAGGTTCCTCTCCTCTGTGCCCCAAGCAGTGTGGGGGAACGTCCGACTTGTTACATATGCTGTGGTCTTGCCCACGAATAGCCTAAATATGGGAAAAGATCAGGAATTGGATACAGAGGATTTTTGACCTTACTATTCCCCCAGATCCTTGGCTGTTCCTCCTGAACAGACCTCTAAAAGATCTAACAAAATCGCAAAACAAATTAATTGCTCATTTTGCAATCGCAACGAGGTGTGAGATCGCAGCATTATGGAAACGCCCCGACATACCAAACATCCCAAAGATTCGGAATCGATTGTTGTTTATCTGCCAGATGGAAAAGTTAACGAGTCTAGTTAACGACACTGGTGACAATTATCTAAACGTCTGGTTGCCATGGTTGGCACAGACAGACATCACTGGGGTTGAGCGTAACACAATTTGGCAATGATAATGGTTGATGCGTTCTCCTCTAGGAGTGAGTAATCTTAGAGATCCCGATATTTCTTATCCGACATAGCTAGTAGGAGCCAGCTCGCACAAATTGCTGACAATTTCACTTGACCCGGCGATTCCAACATCTAGTAATAAGATACCTCCCCTCCCTATCCCCTCTACCAACTCCTAATCCTCCTTCCCCTACCCCCCACTCCTTGTTAATTTTTTTTTTTACCCCCAACCCCGGTTTTACCCCGTTTTCCACGGCTCGGTAGGGCGCGAAATGTCGTGGAACCCCCATTTTATACACAACACAGTATGTTTCAAAGATTGTATTTATTTTATTGCGATGCTCAAAGTTACTATGCAACGTATGTTTTATTGTATTTCCTGTACAAATATCTCAATAAAATACAAGTTATATAAAAAAAAAACTTCAGTATCAAAATGCATTATCTCTGTGAATTTATTTTCTTTCACCACCTTCTATTGCTCTCCTACAGTATCTTCTTTCTCTCTCCCCACCCTTCTCTCGCCCTACCACTTTCTCTCTCCCCCTTTCCCTCTCCCCCTTCTCTCTCCCAACCACTTTCTCCCTCCACCTTCCTTCACTCCCCACCACTTTCTCTCCCCCTCCGTCTCTCTCTCTCTCCCCACAACTCTGTCTCCCCCTACCACTTTCCCTCTGCCCCCTCCTTCTCTTTCCACAGCACTTTCCCTCTCCTCATCCCTCTCTCTCCCCAGCACTCTCTCCCCCTCCTCCTCTCCCCACCACTTTCCCTCTCCCCACCACTTTCCCTCTCCCCGTACTCTCTCTCTCCACCACTTTATCCCTCCAGAATCCTTCTCTCTTCCCATCACTTTCCCTCTCCCCTCCTTCTCTCTCTCCATTACTTTCTCTCTCCCCCTCCTCTCTTTTCCCCTCATCTTTCCCCACCACTACCTCCCCCTCTTCCTCTCTCCCCCACCACTACCTCCCCCTCTTCCTCTCTTTCCCCATTACTTTCACTCTCTCCCCTCCTTCTCTCCCCACCACTTTTTATCTTCCCACCACTCTCTCAACCCCTCCTTATCGCCCCCTCCTTCTCTCTCTCCCCCCACCACTTTCTCTCTCCCTCCTCACTCTCCCCATCACTTTTTCTCCCTGCTCCTTCGCTCTCCCCCTCCTCTCTCGCCACCCTCTCGCTCTCCCCTCCTCTCTCCCCACCACTTTCTCTAACCCCCTCCTTCTCTCTCCCCACCACTTTCTCCCCCGCCCTCTTTCTCTCTCCCCACCTTCTCTCTCTCCACCACATCTCTTTTCTTTAATACCTTATGATGTCCCTTATTATTTCCGCCTCTCTCCCTCACCAGCATGCTTGCTTTCTCCACGTGTCAACTGACACTCAATTTCTTTCTTGGTCTGCTTTCTGTGTAAACTTTATAGCTATCGGATACCGGGCTATGTGCATTATGATGTAATCGATGAGCTCACGTGCTGCCAGACACATAGCCAGGTAGATTTACACCTATATATGCAGTGGTGGGATACAGCCGGTTCGCACCGGTTTGTGCAAACCTGTTCCTAGGATTTCTTCAATTCACCAAACCGGTGTTTAACAAGCTGTGAAAGATGGTATGCGGTGGTGGCAGATGGTATGCGGCGGTGGCGGTAGATGATATGCGGTGGCAGGCTTAAAGTATTAGCCCAGCAGTGTTCCAACAAGGGGGCATGCCCCCAATGGGGGTGTGTGGGTTTTTCTAAGGGGGGCTTGCGGTTGCAGAGCCCCCGCGCTTTTCCCCCGGGCATGTAAATTAAATGCCACGGGAGGCGCAAGGCCTCTGCAACTTCACTTACTTGCTCGCAGCCAGCTCTTCCCTGACGCGTCGCCATGACAACACAGCATCAAATGTCAACGCGTCACATGACGTTGTGACGTCATATGACGCATGGAGCCCAAGAGCAGGTAAGGAGGGGGGCATAGGCAAGGGGGAGCAGAGACAGGGGGGGGGGCGCAAACTTTAAAGTTTGCACACCCCTGTATTAGCCGGTAGTAGAATCACTTGAGTGAGTCAGAGCAGACTGCAGGAAGAGGTGTGCCATCTAGTAGCCTGACCCGGAACTTCCGGTGTCTGCTGCTATAGAGCACTCCTCACCTCATGCTGCTCCTGCTCTGACTCAAGAGATTCTACTACCGGCTATTTTTTTAAACCGGGGGAGTCCTCACCGTGCCTGTGTCCACCCAAGTAGGCATGGATTAGGTGGGGGGGGGGGGGGACTGGGAGAGGTGAGGGGGGCTGGGAGAAATGTGCGGGGGGCTGGGGGAGATGTGAGGGGGCTGGGGGAGATGTGAGGGGGCTGGGGGAGATGTGAGGGTCTGGGAGAGATGTGAGGGTCTGGGAGAGATGTGAGGGGTCTGGGAGAGATGTGAGGGTCTGGGAGAGATGTGAGGGGGCTGGGAGAGATGTGAGGGTCTGGGAGAGATGTGAGGGTGGCTGGGAGAGATGTGAGGGTCTGGGAGAGATGTGAGGATCTGGGAGAGATGTGAGGGGGCTGGGAGAGATGTGAGGGGGCTGGGAGAGATGTGAGGGTCTGGGAGAGATGTGAGGGGGCTGGGGGAGATGTGAGGGGGCTGGGAGAGATGTGAGAGTGGCTGGGGGAGATGTGAGGGGGCTGGGAGAGATGTGAGGGTCTGGGAGAGATGTGAGGGTCTGGGAGAGATGTGAGGGTGGCTGGGAGAGATGTGAGGGGGCTGGGAGAGATGTGAGGGTCTGGGAGAGATGTGAGGGTGGCTGGGAGAGATGTGAGGGTCTGGGAGAGATGTGAGGGTGACTGGGAGAGATGTGAGGGTGGCTGGGAGAGATGTGAGGGTGGCTGGGAGAGATGTGAGGGTCTGGGAGAGATGTGAGGGTGGCTGGGAGAGATGTGAGGGTGGCTGGGGGAGATGTGAGGGGGCTGGGAGAGATGTGAGGGTGGCTGGGAGAGATGTGAGGGTCTGGGATAGATGTGAGGGTCTGGGAGAGATGTGAGGGGGCTGGGAGAGATGTGAGGGTCTGGGAGAGATGTGAGGGTGGCTGGGAGAGATGTGAGGGTCTGGGAGAGATGTGAGGGTGGCTGGGAGAGATGTGAGGGTCTGGGAGAGATGTGAGGGTCTGGGAGAGATGTGAGGGTCTGGGAGAGATGTGAGGGGGCTGGGAGAGATGGGAGGGGTCTGGGAGAGATGTGAGGGTGGCTGGGAGAGATGTGAGGGTCTGGGAGAGATGTGAGGGTCTGGGAGAGATGTGAGGGTGGCTGGGAGAGATGTGAGGGTGGCTGGGAGAGATGTGAGGGGGCTGGGAGAGATGTGAGGGTCTGGGAGAGATGTGAGGGGGCTGGGAGAGATGTGAGGGTCTGGGAGAGATGTGAGGGTCTGGGAGAGATGTGAGGGTCTGGGAGAGATGTGAGGGTGGCTGGGAGAGATGTGAGGGTGGCTGGGAGAGATGTGAGGGTGGCTGGGAGAGATGTGAGGGTCTGGGAGAGATGTGAGTGTCTGGGAGAGATGTGAGGGGGCTGGGAGAGATGTGAGGGTCTGGGAGAGATGTGAGGGTGGCTGGGAGAGATGTGAGGGTCTGGGAGAGATGTGAGGGTCTGGGAGAGATGTGAGGGGGCTGGGAGAGATGTGAGGGGGCTGGGAGAGATGTGAGGGTCTGGGAGAGATGTGAGGGGGCTGGGGGAGATGTGAGGGGGCTGGGAGAGATGTGAGAGTGGCTGGGGGAGATGTGAGGGGGCTGGGAGAGATGTGAGGGTCTGGGAGAGATGTGAGGGTCTGGGAGAGATGTGAGGGTGGCTGGGAGAGATGTGAGGGGGCTGGGAGAGATGTGAGGGTCTGGGAGAGATGTGAGGGTGGCTGGGAGAGATGTGAGGGTCTGGGAGAGATGTGAGGGTGACTGGGAGAGATGTGAGGGTGGCTGGGAGAGATGTGAGGGTGGCTGGGAGAGATGTGAGGGTCTGGGAGAGATGTGAGGGTGGCTGGGAGAGATGTGAGGGTGGCTGGGGGAGATATGAGGGGGCTGGGAGAGATGTGAGGGTGGCTGGGAGAGATGTGAGGGTCTGGGATAGATGTGAGGGTCTGGGAGAGATGTGAGGGGGCTGGGAGAGATGTGAGGGTCTGGGAGAGATGTGAGGGTGGCTGGGAGAGATGTGAGGGTCTGGGAGAGATGTGAGGGTGGCTGGGAGAGATGTGAGGGTCTGGGAGAGATGTGAGGGTCTGGGAGAGATGTGAGGGTCTGGGAGAGATGTGAGGGGGCTGGGAGAGATGGGAGGGGTCTGGGAGAGATGTGAGGGTGGCTGGGAGAGATGTGAGGGTCTGGGAGAGATGTGAGGGTCTGGGAGAGATGTGAGGGTGGCTGGGAGAGATGTGAGGGTGGCTGGGAGAGATGTGAGGGGGCTGGGAGAGATGTGAGGGTCTGGGAGAGATGTGAGGGGGCTGGGAGAGATGTGAGGGTCTGGGAGAGATGTGAGGGTCTGGGAGAGATGTGAGGGTCTGGGAGAGATGTGAGGGTGGCTGGGAGAGATGTGAGGGTGGCTGGGAGAGATGTGAGTGTGGCTGGGAGAGATGTGAGGGTCTGGGAGAGATGTGAGGGTCTGGGAGAGATGTGAGGGTCTGGGAGAGATGTGAGGGGGCTGGGAGAGATGTGAGGGTCTGGGAGAGATGTGAGGGTGGCTGGGAGAGATGTGAGGGTCTGGGAGAGATGTGAGGGTCTGGGAGAGATGTGAGGGTCTGGGAGAGATGTGAGGGTCTGGGAGAGATGTGAGGGTGGCTGGGAGAGATGTGAGGGTGGCTGGGAGAGATGTGAGGGTGGCTGGGAGAGATGTGAGGGTGGCTGGGAGAGATGTGAGGGTCTGGGAGAGATGTGAGGGTCTGGGAGAGATGTGAGGGGGCTGGGAGAGATGTGAGGGTCTGGGAGAGATGTGAGGGTCTGGGAGAGATGTGAGGGTGGCTGGGAGAGATGTGAGGGTCTGGGAGAGATGTGAGGGTCTGGGAGAGATGTGAGGGTCTGGGAGAGATGTGAGGGTGGCTGGGAGAGATGTGAGGGTGGCTGGGAGAGATGTGAGGGTCTGGGAGAGATGTGAGGGTCTGGGAGAGATGTGAGGGTCTGGGAGAGATGTGAGGGGGCTGGGAGAGATGTGAGGGTCTGGGAGAGATGTGAGGGTGGCTGGGAGAGATGTGAGGGTCTGGGAGAGATGTGAGGGTCTGGGAGAGATGTGAGGGTCTGGGAGAGATGTGAGGGTGGCTGGGAGAGATGTGAGGGTGGCTGGGAGAGATGTGAGGGTGGCTGGGAGAGACGTGAGGGTGGCTGGGAGAGATGTGAGGGTCTGGGAGAGATGTGAGGGTCTGGGAGAGATGTGAGGGTGGCTGGGAGAGATGTGAGGGTGGCTGGGAGAGATGTGAGGGTCTGGGAGAGATGTGAGGGTGGCTGGGAGAGATGTGAGGGTGGCTGGGAGAGATGTGAGGGTCTCGGAGAGATGTGAGGGTCTGGGAGAGATGTGAGGGTCTGGGAGAGATGTGAGGGTCTGGGAGAGATGTGAGGGTCTGGGAGAGATGTGAGGGTGGCTGGGAGAGATGTGAGGGTGGCTGGTAGAGATGTGAGGGTGGCTGGGAGAGATGTGAGGGGTCTGGGAGAGATGTGAGGGGGCTGGGAGAGATGTGAGGGTCTGGGAGAGATGTGAGGGTCTGGGAGAGATGTGAGGGTGGCTGGCAGAGATATCAGGGTGGCTGGGAGAGATGTGAGTGTGGCTGGGAGAGATGTGAGGGTCTGGGAGAGATGTGAGGGTCTGGGGGAGATGTGAGGGTCTGGGAGAGATGTGAGGGTCTGGGAGAGATGTGAGGGTGGCTGGGAGAGATGTGAGGGTGGCTGGGAGAGATGTGAGGGTGGCTGGGAGAGATGTGAGGGTCTGGGAGAGATGTGAGGGGGCTGGGAGAGATGTGAGGGGGTTAGGGAGAGATGTGAGGGGGCTGGGAGAGATGTGAGGGGGGCTGGGTGAGATGTGAGGGGGGCTGGGAGAGATGTGAGGGGGCTGGGAGAGATGTGAGGGTCTGGGAGAGATGTGAGGGTGGCTGGGAGAGATGTGAGGGTGGCTGGGAGAGATGTGAGGGTGGCTGGGAGAGATGTGAGGGTGGCTGGGAGAGATGTGAGGGTCTGGGAGAGATGTGAGGGTCTGGGAGAGATGTGAGGGGGCTGGGAGAGATGGGAGGGGTCTGGGAGAGATGTGAGGGTGGCTGGGAGAGATGTGAGGGTCTGGGAGAGATGTGAGGGTCTGGGAGAGATGTGAGGGTGGCTGGGAGAGATGTGAGTGTGGCTGGGAGAGATGTGAGGGGGCTGGGAGAGATGTGAGGGTCTGGGAGAGATGTGAGGGGGCTGGGAGAGATGTGAGGGTCTGGGAGAGATGTGAGGGTCTGGGAGAGATGTGAGGGTCTGGGAGAGATGTGAGGGTGGCTGGGAGAGATGTGAGGGTGGCTGGGAGAGATGTGAGGGTGGCTGGGAGAGATGTGAGGGTCTGGGAGAGATGTGAGGGTCTGGGAGAGATGTGAGGGTCTGGGAGAGATGTGAGGGGGCTGGGAGAGATGTGAGGGTCTGGGAGAGATGTGAGGGTGGCTGGGAGAGATGTGAGGGTCTGGGAGAGATGTGAGGGTCTGGGAGAGATGTGAGGGTCTGGGAGAGATGTGAGGGTCTGGGAGAGATGTGAGGGTGGCTGGGAGAGATGTGAGGGTGGCTGGGAGAGATGTGAGGGTGGCTGGGAGAGATGTGAGGGTGGCTGGGAGAGATGTGAGGGTCTGGGAGGGATGTGAGGGTCTGGGAGAGATGTGAGGGGGCTGGGAGAGATGTGAGGGTCTGGGAGAGATGTGAGGGTCTGGGAGAGATGTGAGGGTGGCTGGGAGAGATGTGAGGGTCTGGGAGAGATGTGAGGGTCTGGGAGAGATGTGAGGGTCTGGGAGAGATGTGAGGGTGGCTGGGAGAGATGTGAGGGTGGCTGGGAGAGATGTGAGGGTCTGGGAGAGATGTGAGGGTCTGGGAGAGATGTGAGGGGGCTGGGAGAGATGTGAGGGTCTGGGAGAGATGTGAGGGTGGCTGGGAGAGATGTGAGGGTCTGGGAGAGATGTGAGGGTCTGGGAGAGATGTGAGGGTCTGGGAGAGATGTGAGGGTGGCTGGGAGAGATGTGAGGGTGGCTGGGAGAGATGTGAGGGTGGCTGGGAGAGACGTGAGGGTGGCTGGGAGAGATGTGAGGGTCTGGGAGAGATGTGAGGGTCTGGGAGAGATGTGAGGGTGGCTGGGAGAGATGTGAGGGTCTGGGAGAGATGTGAGGGTGGCTGGGAGAGATGTGAGGGTGGCTGGGAGAGATGTGAGGGTCTCGGAGAGATGTGAGGGTCTGGGAGAGATGTGAGGGTCTGGGAGAGATGTGAGGGTCTGGGAGAGATGTGAGGGTCTGGGAGAGATGTGAGGGTGGCTGGGAGAGATGTGAGGGTGGCTGGTAGAGATGTGAGGGTGGCTGGGAGAGATGTGAGGGGTCTGGGAGAGATGTGAGGGGGCTGGGAGAGATGTGAGGGTCTGGGAGAGATGTGAGGGTCTGGGAGAGATGTGAGGGTGGCTGGGAGAGATATGAGGGTGGCTGGGAGAGATGTGAGTGTGGCTGGGAGAGATGTGAGGGTCTGGGAGAGATGTGAGGGTCTGGGGGAGATGTGAGGGTCTGGGAGAGATGTGAGGGTCTGGGAGAGATGTGAGGGTGGCTGGGAGAGATGTGAGGGTGGCTGGGAGAGATGTGAGGGTGGCTGGGAGAGATGTGAGGGTCTGGGAGAGATGTGAGGGGGCTGGGAGAGATGTGAGGGGGTTAGGGAGAGATGTGAGGGGGCTGGGAGAGATGTGAGGGGGGCTGGGTGAGATGTGAGGGGGGCTGGGAGAGATGTGAGGGGGCTGGGAGAGATGTGAGGGTCTGGGAGAGATGTGAGGGTGGCTGGGAGAGATGTGAGGGTGGCTGGGAGAGATGTGAGGGTGGCTGGGAGAGATGTGAGGGTGGCTGGGAGAGATGTGAGGGGTCTGGGAGAGATGTGAGGGGGCTGGGAGAGATGTGAGGGTCTGGGAGAGATGTGAGGGTCTGGGAGAGATGTGAGGGGGCCTGGTAGGTGGGGGGGAGGGCTGGGAGAGATGTGAGGGTCTGGGAGAGATGTGAGGGTCTGGGAGAGATGTGAGGGTGGCTGGGAGAGATGTGAGGGGTCTGGGAGAGATGTGAGGGGGCTGGGAGAGATGTGAGGGTCTGGGAGAGATGTGAGGGTCTGGGAGAGATATGAGGGTCTGGGAGAGATGTGAGGGTCTGGGAGAGATGTGAGGGTGGCTGGGAGAGATGTGAGGGTGGCTGGGAGAGATGTGAGGGTCTGGGAGAGATGTGAGGGGTCTGGGAGAGATGTGAGGGGGCTGGGAGAGATGTGAGGGTGGCTGGGAGAGATGTGAGGGTGGCTGGGGGAGATGTGAGGGGGCTGGGAGAGATGTGAGGGTGGCTGGGAGAGATGTGAGGGTCTGGGATAGATGTGAGGGTCTGGGAGAGATGTGAGGGGGCTGGGAGAGATGTGAGGGTCTGGTAGAGATGTGAGGGTGGCTGGGAGAGATGTGAGGGTCTGGGAGAGATGTGAGGGTGGCTGGGAGAGATGTGAGGGTCTGGGAGAGATGTGAGGGTCTGGGAGAGATGTGAGGGTCTGGGAGAGATGTGAGGGGGCTGGGAGAGATGGGAGGGGTCTGGGAGAGATGTGAGGGTGGCTGGGAGAGATGTGAGGGTCTGGGAGAGATGTGAGGGTCTGGGAGAGATGTGAGGGTGGCTGGGAGAGATGTGAGGGTGGCTGGGAGAGATGTGAGGGGGCTGGGAGAGATGTGAGGGTCTGGGAGAGATGTGAGGGGGCTGGGAGAGATGTGAGGGTCTGTGAGAGATGTGAGGGTCTGGGAGAGATGTGAGGGTCTGGGAGAGATGTGAGGGTGGCTGGGAGAGATGTGAGGGTGGCTGGGAGAGATGTGAGGGTGGCTGGGAGAGATGTGAGGGTCTGGGAGAGATGTGAGGGTCTGGGAGAGATGTGAGGGTCTGGGAGAGATGTGAGGGGGCTGGGAGAGATGTGAGGGTCTGGGAGAGATGTGAGGGTGGCTGGGAGAGATGTGAGGGTCTGGGAGAGATGTGAGGGTCTGGGAGAGATGTGAGGGTGGCTGGGAGAGATGTGAGGGTGGCTGGGAGAGATGTGAGGGTGGCTGGGAGAGATGTGAGGGTCTGGGAGAGATGTGAGGGTCTGGGAGAGATGTGAGGGTCTGGGAGAGATGTGAGGGGGCTGGGAGAGATGTGAGGGTCTGGGAGAGATGTGAGGGTCTGGGAGAGATGTGAGGGTCTGGGAGAGATGTGAGGGTCTGGGAGAGATGTGAGGGTGGCTGGGAGAGATGTGAGGGTCTGGGAGAGATGTGAGGGTCTGGGAGAGATGTGAGGGTCTGGGAGAGATGTGAGGGGGCTGGGAGAGATGTGAGGGTCTGGGAGAGATGTGAGGGTGGCTGGGAGAGATGTGAGGGTCTGGGAGAGATGTGAGGGTCTGGGAGAGATGTGAGGGTCTGGGAGAGATGTGAGGGTGGCTGGGAGAGATGTGAGGGTGGCTGGGAGAGATGTGAGGGTGGCTGGGAGAGACGTGAGGGTGGCTGGGAGAGATGTGAGGGTCTGGGAGAGATGTGAGGGTCTGGGAGAGATGTGAGGGTGGCTGGGAGAGATGTGAGGGTCTGGGAGAGATGTGAGGGTGGCTGGGAGAGATGTGAGGGTGGCTGGGAGAGATGTGAGGGTCTCGGAGAGATGTGAGGGTCTGGGAGAGATGTGAGGGTCTGGGAGAGATGTGAGGGTCTGGGAGAGATGTGAGGGTCTGGGAGAGATGTGAGGGTGGCTGGGAGAGATGTGAGGGTGGCTGGTAGAGATGTGAGGGTGGCTGGGAGAGATGTGAGGGGTCTGGGAGAGATGTGAGGGGGCTGGGAGAGATGTGAGGGTCTGGGAGAGATGTGAGGGTCTGGGAGAGATGTGAGGGTGGCTGGGAGAGATATGAGGGTGGCTGGGAGAGATGTGAGTGTGGCTGGGAGAGATGTGAGGGTCTGGGAGAGATGTGAGGGTCTGGGGGAGATGTGAGGGTCTGGGAGAGATGTGAGGGTCTGGGAGAGATGTGAGGGTGGCTGGGAGAGATGTGAGGGTGGCTGGGAGAGATGTGAGGGTGGCTGGGAGAGATGTGAGGGTCTGGGAGAGATGTGAGGGGGCTGGGAGAGATGTGAGGGGGTTAGGGAGAGATGTGAGGGGGCTGGGAGAGATGTGAGGGGGGCTGGGTGAGATGTGAGGGGGGCTGGGAGAGATGTGAGGGGGCTGGGAGAGATGTGAGGGTCTGGGAGAGATGTGAGGGTGGCTGGGAGAGATGTGAGGGTGGCTGGGAGAGATGCGAGGGTGGCTGGGAGAGATGTGAGGGTGGCTGGGAGAGATGTGAGGGGTCTGGGAGAGATGTGAGGGGGCTGGGAGAGATGTGAGGGTCTGGGAGAGATGTGAGGGTCTGGGAGAGATGTGAGGGGGCCTGGTAGGTGGGGGGGAGGGCTGGGAGAGATGTGAGGGTCTGGGAGAGATGTGAGGGTCTGGGAGAGATGTGAGGGTGGCTGGGAGAGATGTGAGGGTCTGGGAGAGATGTGAGGGGGCTGGGAGAGATGTGAGGGTCTGGGAGAGATGTGAGGGTCTGGGAAAGATGTGAGGGTCTGGGAGAGATGTGAGGGTCTGGGAGAGATGTGAGGGTGGCTGGGAGAGATGTGAGGGTCTGGGAGAGATGTGAGGGTCTGGGAGAGATGTGAGGGGTCTGGGAGAGATGTGAGGGGGCTGGGAGAGATGTGAGGGGGCTTGGGAGAGATGTGAGGGGGCTGGGGGAGATGTGAGGGGGCTGGGAGAGATGTGAGGGGGCTGGGAGAGATGTGAAGGTGGCTGGGAGAGATGTGAGGGTGGCTGGGAGAGATGTGAGGGTCTGGGAGAGATGTGAGGGTGGCTGGGAGAGATGTGAGGGTGGCTGGGAGAGATGTGAGGGTCTGGGAGAGATGTGAGGGGGCTGGGAGAGATGTGAGGGGGCTGGGAGAGATGTGAGGGTCTGGGAGAGATGTGAGGGTCTGGGAGAGATGTGAGGGTCTGGGAGAGATGTGAGGGGGCTGGGAGAGATGTGAGGGGGCTGGGGGAGATGTGAGGGGGCTGGGAGAGATGTGAGGGGGCTGGGAGAGATGTGAGGGTCTGGGAGAGATGTGAGGGTCTGGGAGAGATGTGAGGGGGCTGGGAGAGATGTGAGGGTGGCTGGGAGAGATGTGAGGGGGCTGGGGGAGATGTGAGGGTCTGGGAGAGATGTGAGGGGGCTTGGAGAGATGTGAGGGGGCTGGGAGAGATGTGAGGGGGCTGGGAGAGATGTGAGGGTCTGGGAGAGATGTGAGGGTCTGGGAGAGATGTGAGGGTGGCTGGGAGAGATGTGAGGGGGCTGGGGGAGATGTGAGGGGGCTGGGAGAGATGTGAGGGCCTGGGAGAGATGTGAGGGTCTGGGGGAGATGTGAGGGGGCTGGGAGAGATGTGAGGGTGGCTGGGGGAGATGTGAGGGGGCTGGGAGAGATGTGAGGGTCTGGGAGAGATGTGAGGGGTCTGGGAGAGATGTGATGGGGCTGGGGGAGATGTGAGGGTCTGGGAGAGATGTGAGGGGGCTGGGAGAGATGTGAGGGTCTGGGAGAGATGTGAGGGGTCTGGGAGAGATGTGATGGGGCTGGGGGAGATGTGAGGGTCTGGGAGAGATGTGAGGGTGGCTGGGAGAGATGTGAGGGTCTGGGAGAGATGTGAGGGGTCTGGGAGAGATGTGATGTGGCCTGGTAGGTGGGGGGGGGGGACTGGGAGAGATGTGAGGGGGGCTGGGAGAGATGTGAGGGGGGCTGGGGGAGATGTGAGGGGGCTGGGAGAGATGTGAGGGTCTGGGAGAGATGTGAGGGTGGCTGGGGGAGATGTGAGGGGGCTGGGGGAGATGTGAGGGGGCTGGGAGAGATGTGAGGGTTTGGGAGAGATGTGAGGGGGCTGGGGGAGATGTGAGGGGGCTGGGAGAGATGTGAGGGTCTGGGAGAGATGTGAGGGTGGCTGGGAGAGATGTGGGGGTCTGGGAGAGATGTGATGGGGCTGGGAGAGATGTGAGGGTCTGGGAGAGATGTGAGGGGTCTGGGAGAGATGTGATGGGGCCTGGTAGGTGGGGGGGAGAGCTGGGAGAAATGTGAGGGGGGCTGGGAGAGATGTGAGGGGGGCTGGGGGAGATGTGAGGGGGCTGAGAGAGATGTGAGGTTCTGGGAGAGATGTGAGGGTGGCTGGGAGAGATGTGAGGGTCTGGGAGAGATGTGAGGGGTCTGGGAGAGATGTGAGGGGGCTGGGGGAGATGTGAGGGGGCTGGGAGAGATGTGAGGGTCTGGGAGAGATGTGAGGGTGGCTGGGGGAGATGTGAGGGGGCTGGGGGAGATGTGAGGGGGCTGGGAGAGATGTGAGGGTCTGGGAGAGATGTGAGGGGGCTGGGGGAGATGTGAGGGGGCTGGGAGAGATGTGAGGGTCTGGGAGAGATGTGAGGGTGGCTGGGAGAGATGTGAGGGTCTGGGAGAGATGTGAGGGGTCTGGGAGAGATGTGATGGGGCCTGGTAGGTGGGGGGGAGGGCTGGGAGAGATGTGAGGGGGGCTGGGAGAGATGTGAGGGGGGCTGGGGGAGATGTGAGGGGGCTGGCTGCAATTAAATTCTTTACAAAAGTATGGCTTTCTGGCTCGCTGTATGTGGAATTGCAGCATTGAAGATGTCTGAGAATTAAGAATGTAAAGAAAGTTTAAAATTGGATGTATGTAGGAACAAAACATTGTGTTTTATAGCTATTACACCGCTTATTTTCAACATTTGTCTGTCCAAAAGCTCTTTTCTGACTAAACAGACTAAAATTGAAGAGGGTACATGTGGGAATGTTACAATTTGACCCATACTGGTATTTCTGTACAATTTTGCAAGGGACATGCATTTTAAATCCCTGCAATTCCCTTTCTTGGAGTTACAAGCAATTTGAACTGAACCTATACTCAGTGTAAATCCTATCCAAAATCTATTTTAGCTACAGCCGCTTCAAGAAGGAAAGAGTGCCAATCATGCTGTTCTGGCCTTCACTCCCGACAAAAGAAATAACCAAAGATAATGGCAAAAAGAGCTGTATAGCACTGAGTTTCTGTTTTGCTCACACTGATGTTTCATCCGAAGATTGAATCAAAACACCAATATGCTATGACAGTTTTATAAACTAACAGGGGTGAATTTGACACAAAAAAACCCCCCATTGTTTTCCAGACTTCTCACGTGGATTTCCTTTTGCTTGTCATGAAGACAGAATTGTATTATGGCAGATTTTGGGGCATTATGTGACCATTGAGTGATGTAATAAAACTAACTGTAACATGAACTTAACACGGGGCGAGGTGAGAAGCAGCTGCCGTGAAAATATGCTCCTTTTGTAGATTCCACAAAACTATATAAGACTGATCACACACTGGGAAGATGAAAGAAAAATGTAGGACAGTCAGCATCCCAGGGAATCAAGATATCAACATGGTGTGATGTTATGAGAGCTTTAGGCACGGAATATGTATGCATTTTAAGACCTGCTTTACTTCAAAATAAAGTATATTTATACTTGTGAAGCTAAATGTACCTGTAATGTTCCAAAGAGAGTCCATATTGACAACAAAAGCATATTCTGAGGTCTTCAGGTGGTTAAAGGAGCACTGTTTGTATTTCTAACTATTAACATACAACAAATATCCTGGTTCGTACATTCGGAGCAGATCTTGGTCGTTTTATTCATACAGTATTTCCTATACTTTCATGTATTACAAACATAATCCATCTAACATAACATCTAAAAGACCTTACTCAACCTTCTTGAACTCTGCTTGGCTTCTATTTCTATCTTCACTTACAAGGTACATGTGGTTGACAGCATAAGATATCCTTTCTTACTAATTAAGACACTGTCACACAATCTTGAATTCAACTAATATGGGGATTCTACCATAGCTCCAAATTATTAAATACTCTAAACAAACACTGATAATTTATAACCTGTAACTCTCTTCTTACACGTCTGCAGGGTAGAAACCCAAGTTGATATTAAAAAAAATCCCTCTGACATGCCCAAAATCTGAAATGTTGATGGAGAGAATTGGTTGAGAACACAACAAACCTCTGTAGGATTTATTATTGAGTACAAGCTCCAGATACAGAATAGTTAAAGAGGCAATCCAAATGCATTTTAAAAAAAACATTAATTTGTATTCTTTTTTTATACAGGATTGAAGCAGGGGGTCTCCATAGCTGAACCTCATTAATTTCAGCTCTGGGGACCCCTGCTTCCCGAGATACTTACCTCTATGCATCGTTCTGCTTTTTAAAGTTCTGCATCATGTGGGCCAATAGGAAGACGCACCATATAACATCACAGCTTCCTATTGGCTAGTGGGTGCTTTGAAAAACAGCCATAATGTGAACCATGCTACAACAGCCAGAGTAGCTACCGTCACCCCCTACGGAGGGAAGTATCTCTGAAAGCAGGGGGTCCTGAAATTAATGGAGTTCAGCTCCGGAGACCCCCTACTTCAATCCTGCTTAAAAAAAATAAATGTAAAAGAAACCGCTGCTTGGATTGACTCTTTAATGCAGGGGAAAAAATATATATATCCACCTGATTTTGAAACGAAAAGATCAAATCTGTACTCTCCATGTTTCTGTGTATGTATGTATGTATATTTTTTATATATATATATATATATATATATATATATATATATATATATATATATATATATATATATATATATATATATATATATATATATATATATATATATATATTACACACACACAGTACATCCATATATCTCAATCTAAAAATGTTATTTGACTGTTGGACTTGAGGTTATAGCTGACGGAAATATCAAATGTTGTATACTCTGTGTTAAAGAGATTAACATGTGTTAACAACAAAATTATAAACATCGAACAATATATATATGTTCCATGCGTGTTCAGACAATGCTTATTCCACTACAGATTTTACTTCGATCTTATCTTTTATCTGCTCTATATTTTCTTTGGTAAACAGATGTAGGGGAAAGGAAAAGAAAGGGACAACACTCTCGCTTCAGCTTAATGTAATGAGCATGTATAACTGGACACAGGTGCAAGGAGGGAGCAAAGGGTAAATAGGCAAAAAATGGAAAAAGAGAACCCTCTTGAAAGCACTCTAGACATAGACATAGTGTTCAAGTTTTCATAGGGTTCAAGATATATAGATATATAGATACGGTACATATATTCCCATTAGAATAGAGTAATTTAGGCATCCTACCCGATGTGTTTCATTTTGCTTTTGCACTTTGGGTACATCTCCACCTATCGGTGCCTGCTGTTTCAGTTCCTCGTTCTTCAGCTGCAGCCATGCAAGGAGTTCCTGTAGAGAGATATGTAATCGCTTCCAGTGCTCGGTGCTGGCTTCTAAATGAGACCTAAAAGACATTATGTGTTACATTACCGTCAGCGGGAGAAAGATCACGGCAAATGTACAAGTCATTTCATACTAATACCAGTTTCTTTTAGATGAGAAATAATAATTAATGTATGAGCGTCTCCTTGATGAGAATTGATTGCTGATAAACAGAAGCAGACTTACAGGCTGTGTTTCTGTGACGATCTGTGTTTTTCAGCAATTAGTGGAAATCATCACGCTTATTACAATATTAATATAGACAACAAATATGTGCAAATGTGTTACTACTGGTCAACTAGCCATTAACATGATTCAATGGGAATAATAACCTGGAACTTCATTTAACAAGTACACGTGGATTTCAGAGCCATCCAATGGCATCAAAAGCATACAGTTAGCATGACATTTAACAAATTCTGTAGGCAAACAGATTTTATTGGCAGCATTTGACTAATTATAAATATTGATTCCCATGGCTTGATTTCTGAACAATTGTTTATAAATGGCACATTGCAGTCACCTTCTGCACATCACTCTTAATTACTCGTAACTGTATACCTGCTAGCACAACCATTACATTTCTATACTTATTGAAAAGTAATTAAACTATTTTATTAACAAGTGATACCAAAAGCAGAGGAGCATAGCTCTGTGACGGTAATTACTGTAAAGCCATATGACACTAACGCTTCTGTACTGTAAATAGTATTTGCATGTGTCCTAAGACTAGAGATGGGACACTTTTGGCGGATTGTGATCCACGGCGGATCGGCCAGTTCCTCTGGTCCGCGGATTTCAGCGGATCAATCTAAGAAAAGGGGCGATTCGCATTTTGCGGATTTATTATTATTACCAATACACTCCACGGATTCCGCAGCCCGTGGACGGATTTGTGGAATCCAATCCACGGATTAAGTAATCCCATTGGTGGATTGTTAAGAATCCGCAGATTGGTTTCTACAAAGCCGTCCACGGGGCTGCACCCAATAGCGGATTTTGATGAATCCGCGCGGACTGAAACCGACCAAAGCACTTTGCGGATTTTGCTCGGCGAAATGGATTTTGGGGGTAACATCAGCGAAAATCTGGGAAATGGATTTGGGCAGATTCGCCCATCTCTACTTAAGACTTTTAGGCATATAGGCCCATATTTATACGGTACTTATCTAACACTAAAAACTATAACACACTCAAATTGGGTAAAGAAGATAGTCCAATAAAGCATAATTTAAAGCCAATGAGTTAAATGTGTGTTCTGATTTGAAAAGGTCTTTAATATTACAGGTCATTTAAACTACTTATCAACAAAAGGACCCCTATAAATCGTTGGGCATGCCCCTCCATCAGAGAAAGTCGTTAATAAAGATTTGTTTCCTATCAAAAAATAAAATAAACATACTTCAATTGTCCTCAGGTTATTGTCATACATTGGTTTCAATCTGTTAACTATTAGTTTTATTGCTCACTTTCCAATGTCATCACTATTAACAGTAAAGCTACTGCAATCGAAGCTGTGCTGCACCCTCAAAGCATCAACAAATATATATCTGAAGAGAAAGCGACCAACCAGTGACTTTTACGCTTTATGTCTGTACTATTGTATTTTGCAGCCACAAATAATGGCATTTTTAATTTGTCAATACATTTTAAACATTGTAATGAGGGCTTTTCTAAAATGTAAATTGAGTTAAAAGTAAAATCCCTTAATGGTTTATTGATGAATTTACAACAAATATTTGAAGCAGAAATCATGTATTCTGCATTTTGTTTTCCTTCCCATTTTTTTTATATGGCAATATTGCTGTCTGTTTGTGTTAGGCTATAAATGTACACATACCAAAATGGGTTGTGTTTAAAAATAATAGTTGTAACTCCTCCATTTTAAAGTTGATGCATTATATATTTACACACACACACACACACACACACACACACACACACACACACACACACACACACACACACACACACACACACACACACACACACACACACACACACACACACACACACACACACACACACACGTGAATAACAATCATCTGTTCCTTAGCAGGTCTTAAAATTATGTAAATACAACCTCAGATGAACAACAACACATGACATATTACACTGTGTCATGATTTCTTTAACAAAAATAAAGCCAAAATGGAGAAGCCATGTGTGAAAAACTAAGTATACCTTATGATTCAATAGCTTGAAGAACCACCTTTAACAGTAATAACTTGAAGTAATCATTTTCTGTATGACTTTATCAGTCTCTCACATCGTTGTGGAGGAATTTTGGCACACTCTTCTTTACAACGATGCTTCAGTTCATTGAGGTTTGTGGTCATTTGTTTATGCACAGCTCTCCTAAGGTCCAGCCACAACATTTCAATTGGGTTGAGGTCTGGACTTTGACTGGGCCATTGCAACACCTTGATTCTTTTCTTTTTCAGCCATTCTCTTGTAGATTTGCTGGTGTGCTTGGGATCATTGTCTTGTTGCATGACTCAATTTCGGCCAAGCTTTAACTGTCGGACAGATGGCCTCACATTTGACTCTAGAATACTTTGGTATACAGAGGAGTTCATAATCGACTCAATGACTGCAAGGTTCCCAGGTCCTGTGGCTTCAAAATCAAGCCCAAATCATCAGCCCTCCACCACCATGCTTGACAGTTGGTATGAGGTGTTCGTGATGATATGCTGTGTTTGATTTTCGTCAAACGTGGTGCTGTGCATTATGGCCAAACATCTCCCCTTTGGTCTCACCTGTCCAAAGGACATTGTTCTAGAAGTCTTGTGGTTTGTTCAGATGCAACTTTGCAAACCTAAGTCGTGCTGCCATGTTCTTTTTAGAGAGAAGAGGCTTTCTCCTGGCAACCCTTCCAATCAAACCATACTTGTTCAGTGTTTTTCTAATTGTTCTGTCATGAACTTTAACATTTAAAGGCCTGTAGAGTCTGAGATGTAACTCTTGTTTTTTTCCGAGCATTGCACGGTCTGGCCTTGGGGGAATTTGCTCGGACGTCCACTCCTGGGAAGATTGGCAACTGTCTTGAATGTTTTCCACTTTTGAATAATCTTTCTCACTGTAGAATGATGGACTTTAAATTGTTTGGAAATGGCCTTATAGCCCTTCCCAGATTGATGGGCAGCAACAATTGCTTCTCGAAGATCTGCTGATGTCTTTCCTCCTTCGCATTGTGTTAACACACCTGAATGCTCCAGACCAGCAAACTGCTAAAAACTACGGCTTTTATAGAGGTGATCACAATTGTTGATAATCAATTAATCAAGGGCATTTGCTTAGCAGCACCTGTCTGCTACTTAGCATCTTAATTCCTATGGAAGCAGTAAGGGTGTACTTACCCTACCCTACTTACTTGTTACATAAATCATGACACTGTGTAATATGTAATGTGTTGTTGTTCATCTGAGGTTGTATTTACTATATATATATATATATATATATATATATATATATATATATATACACACAAATACAGCTGTATGCTCATTTGCATGTCTTAGGCAGGTCTGCAACCCCGCCTTTCCCCATTATCACCCAGCATACAGCACTTCCACTGCTGCAAGGGATTCTGGGAAATGACATGCAAAAGAGCACCCAGTGTCACTTTTTGCCTCAAAAAACATACCCTGGCTGTGCTCATAGCTGGGACCATGCAGCAAGCTTAAGCCTATAGGGAACCATGTTAAAAATGGGTTTTGAGGCAAAAAGTGACACTGGGTGCGCTTTTGCATGTCATTTCCCAGAATCCCTTGCTGCAGTGGAAGTGCTGTATGCTGGGTGATAATGGGGAAAGGCGGGGTTGCAGACCTGCCTAAGACATGCAAATGAGCATACAGCTGTATTTGCATATTTGCTTTCCTGTGGAGGGTTTTTGTCACTTTTTTCACTCACCATAACTTAACTCAGTATTATGGTATATATATATATATATATATATATATATATATATATACACACACATATGTATATATACACACACTGACACTGTATATAAAAAAAGAATGGTGCTAAACTGCAAAGTCAGTCACCACTGAGACTATTTTAAAGGTTAGATGATTCTTGGCTTTCCTGCCAAAGACAAACATTTCCCCACAGAATCTTGTTCAAGTGAACCAGATAGATTAATGTTTACTTTTTAGATTAGTTTGCTTTTCAATAATTAGAAAGATATATCTGACACTTCTTCAAAAAAATAGATAAAAAAATATTTACCATATTTCATTCAGTGCCTTACTTGTCTATATTTGTACTAATGTGACATCTGACCATTTATTAGACAACATAATTGGCTAAGTCATACAGTATATACTGTAAATATATATATATATATATATATCAGAAAAATCAGCACAAAATCAACACGAGGGATATAGATCTCAGATGTAAATGTTCCATATATTGTCCTAGTAACTAGAAATAGTAAAAAAAAAAAGCTGTGTGTGCTGTGCACGCGCATAGTAAGTGAAACTTCTTTGACTTTTGTCACAGAAATTGACTTATAACTCGCGTGCTCGGCACACATGTGTCAGTCAGTGTATGTGTCAGTCAGTGAGTATGTATGTGTGTCAGTCAGAGAGTATGTATGTGTGTTTGTTTGTGTGTGTGTGTCAGTCAGTGTATGTATCTGTGCCGGTCAGTGTATGTATCTGTACCGGTCAGTGTGTGTATGTGTGTCGGTCAGTGTGTGTATGCGTGTCAGTCAGTGTGTGCATGTGTGTCAGTGTGTGCATGTGTGTCAGTCAGTGTGTGTGTGTGTGTGTGTGTGTGTGTCAGTGTATGTCTCTCTCTGTTTTGTGTGAATGTCTCTCTGTGTCGGTCAGTGTGTGTATGTGTGTCAGTCAGTGTGTGTATGTGTGTCAGTCAGTGTGTGTATGTGTGTCAGTCAGTGTGTGTATGTGTGTCAGTCAGTGAGTATGTGTGTCAGTCAGTGAGTGTGTGTCAGTCAGTCAGTGTGCGTGCGTATGTGTGTCAGTCAGTGTGCGTGCGTGCGTGTGTGTGACAGTCAGTGTGCGTGCGCGTGCGTCAGTGCGTGCGTCAAAGTGTGCATGCGTCAGTGTGTGTGTGTATGTGTTTATTGGCAGCAGTACCAGCGTCATGAATGTTGAGCGGGTGGGGGAGCTCACAGGCGGGGGGGAGGAATAGGCACATCATTCAGGGGCGGTGTTCTGTACATCACTGGGGTGTGCGTGCGTGCGTCAATGTGTGTCAGAGTGTGCGCGTGCATGCGTCAGAGTGTGTGTGCGTGCATCAGAGTGTGTGTGCGTGCGTCAGTGTGTGTGCGTGCGTACGTCAGAGTGTGTGTGCGTGCGTCAGTGTGTACATCCGTCAGAGTAAGTGTGTGTGTGTGTGCGTCAGAGTAAGTGTGTGTGTCAGTCAGTGTGTGTGTATGTCAATCAGTGTGTGTATGTGTCAGTCAATGTGTGTATGTCAGTGTGTGTGTGTCTGTCAGTATATGTGTATCTCTCTGTGTGTACACACCGTATGTCTGTCTGTGTCCTGCCCCCTCTCTCCTGACTCCCCCCACCCCCCGGCGGCGCGCTCAAGTTCCCCCCTTCCCCACCCCCCGGCGACGCGCTTAAGCTCCCCCCTTCCCCACAACCCGGCGGCGCGCTCAAACCCCCCCATTCCCAGGCTGTTAAGAGCGGCGCCGACGCCAGCCTCCCTCCTCCTGTCCATCGGCATGGCAGCGGGCGGGGAACGGCGCCGCTGCCAGCCGCTTCTGCGCATGCGTGGCGCGCGGCATGGCAGCGGGCGGGGAACGGCGCCGCTGTCAGCCGCTTCTGCGCATGCGTGGCGCGCGGCATGGCAGCGGGCGGGGAACGGCACAGCCCCTTCTGCGCATGCGTGGCGCGCGGCATGGCAGCGGGCGGCGGAACAGCAGCAGTTAGGAGCGGCGGCTATCGCCGCCGCATATGTGAGCTACTGGGTGTGGGGTATGTGGGAGGGTGAGGGGTGCGGCGGCGATTAGGAGCGGCGCCGGCGGCTATCACCGCCGCCGCCACCACATGTGACAGGGGACGTGTGAGCGGAGCGGCGTCCATTACGTGACGTCACTTCCGTTTCACATTTCGCCCCCCATCTATCCAGTTTTATCCCATCAGAGGTGCCACTAAAGAAGTTTCACTTCAAAAAAAAAAAGGATATGGTGGATGGAGTGGGACAAATCCCTGGGATCTTAGCTGCTTCAGAAAGATAACCAGTTGCAGGAATATTCTAAAAGACAAAAAACAGAAGCGCCTGCCCCCTAGCGTAGTTTCATTTATTACAATAGTGATTTTGGAGAAAACCATAAAAATGCACACTCACAAACTCACACACTTCTAAACTTCTACCCTTGTGAGTGAGCATTTTTATGTTTTCTCCAAAACCACTCTTACAGTATAATAAATTGAATTACGCTATGGGTATTCACTTCTGTTTTTTGCCTTTTGGAATTTGAGGGTGCAGTACAGCTTCGATTTGAATCCGCTTATAACGCTATGCACTATAGGTATAATTGTAATGATGACATCGAATATAAAACAGCCCGTGATCAAACCCAGAATTTAATCTATTCATTCATAGAGACAGTCAGTCATAAACATGATACATTACCACCCACCTGTATTGTTGTTGCACTCTGAGGCTACAGAATGATAAGAATTACAAAATATTGGCTTGTTTAAAAGAAATGAAAACCCTGCACTACAGTAGGTCATTTTGTGTAAACAGGAGCAATGGTTTTCATCAATTCACAAAGATGGCTGTTACCCGTCAAACCCAATTTACAACAATCTAGTCCAGTTGACTTCATTCACACATATCAACATAAAGGCACATACCTTGTAATAAAATATGACATCCCTTGTGAAAGAATATATGTTATATTATGAATGTTGCAACAATGCCAGTCGTGTAGGGTGTAGGGGCACATTTACTGTAGTAGTAAACCCATTTTTTTTTTTTTAAAGCAACTCTGGGAATAAACCTTGAAAGTCAATTATGCAATGTGCCAGTTTTATTGTACATAAGCTTTGAAAATATGGCAAGACGTAAATCAAACAGTAAATAAAAATATTGATACATGTCAATATTATTTTGTGTCATAACTACTGTATTCAGAGCTGCCCACAAGGGGGAGGAGAGGATGAGCCGGGACAAGTGTCCCGGGCACGGTGGCTACAGGGGGCTCGGCCTGCGCTGGAAAGTGGAAACTTCTTTGCCCGGCTCTCGTTTCCACCGGGCCCTGGCTCTCCCCAGCTGTGGGCCTGCCTTTCCCTCACTATCTCTGCCTCTCTCCGACCCCGGTGCGCACCGGGCCTCTCTGACGTCAGATCGGGTTGGAAGCTTGACCCGACACAAGATGCTTGGTGCTAGACAGTGAAGGAGGCCCGCAGCTTGGGAGAGCCGGGCCGGCGGCAACAAGATGATCTGCAGCCGGGTAAAGAAGTTCCAACTGTTTTGTCCGGCCGCCGGGCCCCGGCTCTCCCAAGCTGCCCGTGCTGGAACTCTCTCTCTCTCATGCGTGCGTCGAAGTCAAAGAAAGAAAGGCCTGATGCGGGACAGTGAGGGAGAGAGGCAGGCCCAAACTACTTAGGAGAGAGGGTAAGCCCACAGGAGGCCCGCAGCAGTGGAGGGAGGCAGGGGGGCAGGGCGACAGAGGCCTGAGACCGTCCCCAAGGTAAGTGTGTTTTGTATGTATTGGGGGGGGGGGGGGGGGGTGACGCGGTCTTGTATATGTTTGTTTTGTTTTTTATGTTTTGGGGGGTTTGTTTAAAAAAAAACATTATTTGGGGTGGAGGTTGTATGGATTTGGGGGGTGGATTTTTTTAATGTATTTGGTTGGTGAAGGATTTTTGTATGTATTTGGAGGCTGGATGAGTTTGTATTTAGGGGGGGGAAATTATTGTGGGGGAGATTGTGTGTGTGTGTGTGGCCGGGGGTAGGGAGGGAATAAGTGTGAGGAGGGGGAGGGGCGATTGAGGGAGCGGGATTGAGGGAGAGGGGGATAATTGATGGATGAGAGGAGAATGAGGGGCTGTAAGAGTGTGAGGAAGAGAGAGGGGTGAGGGGGGGGGGGGAGAGAGCGATTAAGGAAGAGAGGAAGTAGGAGAAAAATAGTGGAGGGGGCTTGCAAGGTGTGAAATGGAGGTGCCCCTGACTGTACTGTTCTGTAATGCAATATATACACATTGCAGGAAAGGGAATGTAGAAAAGGCTTGTTCAGTGCTAAATCAAGTTATCAATACTACACTAGCTAACACCTACCCACCAAAAATATTTAAATGTATTACTGTTTGTAGAATAATGAGATCTTTCATATATTTAATGAGACTGCAGAACATGCCTAATTATAATATCCCCTGGGTGCTCCTCCACTTATAATTGCTTGATAACTCTTTGCATAATCCTACCCTATGCTGATGATTACTTTTATTTAATTCTAAATACAAACAATATACTTACATATATTTCTAACTGCACAGAATTCTCTAGGGTACGATAAAATTTATTAGGTGCAGTCCCTCCTACGGGCAAATTAAACCAATGCCACTGACGAGATTATAGAATTATTTTAATAGTATTTTTCAAGTGGATTAATAAACATGGTAAGTGGAGGGGTTTGCTTTTCTCTGACCAATCTGTTTTGTTTGATACCAAGGTATGTTCAACAGGAGCTTTCATAGCAAAGCTCCCGCTCTTTCTCTTTCTCCCATATTGTTATTAGCCTTCAGACAAGGTCAGGCTTGTATAAAGGTAGAGGAATCACTTAGATGACAAATTCTTTCCTATTCAAAGTCCCCTGTTGAATAGAACATCCTGGTTATTTTCCAAAGAAATCAAATAGTTGCTTATAAGCAGAATTCTGTTACTATATATTTGTTAGGGGGCAGTGGGAATGTGTGTTTACCCATTACTTTAGTGACTCCAGTGTTTCCCACACAGTTCAATCGCAATGCTCCGGTTTCCAGAGAGACCCAACGGTCGTCGGTAAATTAACCATGAAATCTTGTGGACCATAGAAAGCCGCAACATCGCCAGAGATGACATTGCGGCTTTCTATTGGTGATCCTGGCAGCCATATTTGTAATTCGCCAGAATCTGGCAAAGTTACGAAGTTGAAATTGCTGGCCATCGTGATGGGGGAGAGGGGGCATGAATGAGCTCTGCGAGACCCCTCAGTACTACTTGGGTAAGAAGACAATGTTTTAGGGGTGGAGAAGGATTGTAGCTTCAAGCATGATTCCCTTTGTATGAAGACAACAATTGCATTGCTCTAAAACATTTTATCAGGTAAGAGGGATTCTACCTTTATCATCCACTTTCCTTTTATAGATCAAACATTTATGAAACAAAGTCACTCTTTAAATCTCACATTTTTTAGAGTGCTTTGAGGCTTCTGTACTGAATAGTGGTAGCCGTGCTGCCACTTAAAGGTGCCTCCTGGAGCCAAAGTGATCTAATGACATTGTTAAACACAGGTGATTAGCACATTAGTATCTTGACATTATCTCTTTCATTATAAGTTTGTAAATGATTGTACATAGAGGCGAATTGTTAATCCACACTTTTATCGCTTTGTTATTTTGTTTAAATGTATCTGCCAGTATTACCCAAAAAGGAGAAGAACAATAATTACCAGAATATGTCAGAATTACACAGGACCTACAAAAAATTTAAATTGACTAATTTTTACACCAGAAACAAATAACTGGGAAATGTATTTTAGGGGTATTTAATCAGCCTAAGAAAGCCAATTACATTCGTACAATACTGTATGTTCTTCATTTAAAAATAATAATAATAATAATTTGATGAATAACCCCAGACGTGGTTATTTCATCCTTATTTTTAACACTATCTGGTTTTACTACATGTGAATGAAAAAAAATGCTGTTTCAACCCAGTTGGTACTTTCTTTCAATGCCCAGGAAAAGAAGCGGGTGCTCTTAAAAAAAAAAAAAAAAAAAACAGGAACAATGTAAATTCACATTTCTTTTCTCTTCCCGTCCATTACCTGATGTTGAGGGACTTTTTCCTGAGCTCGCTCCATCTGATATTCATGTTATCGAGACGTCTGTGCAACAGGGCTCCATCTTCGGATCCTCCCAATGACTTCAGCATTTTCTGTCCATTCTCATCCAAGGAATAAAACACTTCTGTATGAGTATCGATTTCTGCTTGTAAGTCCTGTGATCCAAAAAAAAAAACCGATCGTGTTATAAAGCAGAAAAGATACATCAAGGGTCAAATAATTTGTGGTTATAATTTGTATTGCTGTTGTAGGTCCGGATCACCCTTGATATTAAATTATTTGCAAACACATAAACAAACAAATAAATAAACTGTACCTTGTTAATTACCTCTTTAGATATGTAAGAGGAAATGAAACAAAGGTGAGTATGTCATATCTTAATGCATGGAGTATGTTTCAAGTATAGCATGGTAATAAATATCGTCAGAACTCAAGTTTACCTGCTCCTGTCAGAGGAACCCCCAATATTGCAATATCCCCCTGTTAGTCATTAACAACGTCTAGCAGTTTACTCCTAGCACACAACTTGTGTTTCTCTCGTGTTCAACTTTTTAACAATGGCTAAGAACTATTTAAAAACCTTTAACCTAAAGAGGAAATTCTGTTAGATATTATATATAATTTACAAATGTTAATTGATCATAAACACCATACGCATTAGAAAAATAGGGCTTTATTCATAAGTGTGGCTATTTGTTATTGCTTGTTAATGTTCATTCATTTGAACATACCGCATAGTCTAGCAATGACAAAAACAGTGCGATTATTTTTTATTTAAGACTCAGTAATGGTCAATCTTTAATCTAAAAAAGGGTTCATGAGTTTACAAATGTACAGTATTTACTTGTTAAAAAAAGTTATGTACCTCCATGAAATGTCAGTCTACCAATAAGCTAAAAGTGATACATGAAAGCAAAATATGACATAAGTATGAATTCAAAATTGAAAAAGAAAAAGCAATACATTATTTCCACGTGAAACACAACACTGTGTGCAATTTTGAGGTTTACAAAAGTTACAAATTCTTGTGGCAGCAGAATTAATTCATTCATTTTCTACATCTGTTGTGCAATATTTTATTAATTAATGCACAATATGGTTCATTTAAAATTGATCACTTATGTTCTTAGCTGAAACAAAGGGACCAAAATATATAGTGTTCACTCTAATACATTCCGATCATGTACATTTTTAAAGTTGCACTGCATTTGAGAGTTGTTTTGTGCTGCGATCTACTGTAACTTCAGAAAGAACTGATCTTCAGATGTGTTTGTTATGCATTAAATACAACTAATGCATTAGATGAAATAACCAGCATACTTATCTAAAGAATGGTAAAGCTGAGCTCACATTAAAATATTGTACTCATTGATAATACATTCAGTAAAATAAGACACATCGCTTAACAAATAAAACATCCAGTCTTTCTCCCGTCAAAATTCATGTAAAGAAACATAAATATATCAGAGTTTTAGCATATAGAGCGCTATTCGGAAGAAGCTACAGTATATAAAGCGGTTAGTAAAAAAAAGCCTCTGTATTTCGGATAGATCTGACCTTTACATTATATTTCTTCCTGTGCAACATTCTTAACTTGCACTGAGGATCGTAACATCAGTCGCACTGGATGATACTTGCAAGACCGCTACCTCACTGCTACAGCACAGAGTTAAGATGCCAACCACCTCTGTTCCATTCTGTTCACAGAAAACGTTTCCCCAACACAGGATTTAACAGAAGAAACAAACAGCTACTTTGTATTATACCAAAACACTGGTCATGTCCCAGAGTGTAGGAGGAGATCAATGGTATAGAAGAAAAATACGTTAGGGCAACATTAATTCTTTAACAATTTCAGCAGTTGTGGTTACGAGGGCGAGTCTACAAGATATTGTTCTGCTATGAGTTGGGGGCGCGGACAGCAGGGAAGGGGTTAATGGCTTGCAAGATAAAATAGGAACGCATTGTGCACTTTTACATGTTTTCCCTCATTTGAGTATGGCAATCGCTGCCAAAGGCACATTCTTTCGCAGGCCGAATGGCATTCCTCTCTGCCTACACCCTGAATGGGATCTTTGTATAATAACTGCATTTTATATTTCTATGCTTCTGTTGGGCTTTGTTGTACTTTCCATGCGGATTGGGTAGTGCTGGAGAAAGATTTCAGATACAATAGCTAAAATGAACCATGTTGTATAGGAGCCTCTACACAACTTTACTAGCTGTGAACCCCACGGGGTGAGATACACACAGAGGCAAATGTATAATGTCTACACTATTGTATATGTGTGCCCATTTCTGCAAAGGGTCCAGCTGATGATACCATTCACATTACCAAAACTTTGCCCGCTTAAAGATGTAATAATGTAAAAGGTATTATTACAAATGTAATTATTGTATCTAAGTCCCGATTGTTTACAAAAAAAATTACAGAAACCTGGTAGCAATGCCCCATGATATCAACTTTCTGGAAAAAGATTTATTCTCTTATGTAACGGGTTTTCCCCCCACCCAATCGCATATAGTGTGCATGTGAGGGGAATCTATATGTTACCAGGTGTGATCCCAAGCCTTGGAATGGGAAGCGCAGTGTCCGCTGTGTCCCTAACTGTACTGCTGACACTAAAAGGGGCAGGATCCCTAACCTAGGGCCTGTCCCTGCAATAGCACAAGACTACTGAGTGGCTATGGGCTAACTAGGGCCTAGGAGCTGCTGGCCTAGTGCAGTGGGTCACTGACCCCTGCACCCTCACCTCGTTCCACTAGACTGTCCTGCGCCGACTGCCCTATCTCCAGCGTGCAAAATGTATCAATCCCTGAGAGAAGGGAGATACTCCAGCCCTATTGGCTCCCTGGCGTCATGTGGGGCGCTCCTGAGGCTCATGGGACATGTAGTCCCTTCCAAGAACCTTCCCTGGTAGGCTAGGGCTGCGCGCGTGATCACTGCACATGCGCAATGACTCTATGGCCGCCGCATCTTCTTCCTGCACATCGCATGCGCAAGGGACAATATGGCGGCGCACTGCTCCCTGCTCAGTTCCCACCCTTCAGAGATGCCGGCAGGTCCCTGCCAGCAGAGGTAACGGGGTCCGGAGCTACACTTATAACACAGAATTCTAGGTCTAGCCTTTATTCCAGACCCCTAGCCACAATACTGAATAGACCAACCTATAATATCCCACTCAAAATGCTAACAAGCTGAAAGTTTTCTTTCTGGCTAGAGGCTGCTTTACAGCTGCTTAGAAGAAACCAGTCCGCAGCATGTCCATAGTAGCACACACCCAAAGAATGGACAGGCACTCCCACACTGATATTATAATATTAAAGTGGATAATTAGATGTAGATGAAAGAAACTGGGTATGCCATCCGCTCAAAACCTCTGATGAGGACTTGTTTTCAAAAGTCCTCTAGTTCCAACGTTACACCTCCAGATTCCAGAAGGTGCAGGATCACCCCAAAATAGAGAAAAACACAATATAGCGCACACTGTGTATAAAAATGCTGAAGATATGATGCTAAGCTTGGCCCATGTGCCAGCCCACTTACTAGAGATAAAATCAAATAAAGCTCATCAAATCAAAGGTTGTAAAGTGTCTTCTTGCTGCTGGTGTGCCTTTTGGATCCCAGGACTGTATGTGACCAGGTATGGCTGTATCCCCAAGTGTGGATGTTTTCCTCAAAACATAGTAGAAAAGCGTAACTGGTATGTGATAAACATGAAGAAATTGAGTAGCTTTATTAGGGATCCCCTTAAAAAGTATTAAATGGTATGGGATCCATAATATAGCCATATGGCAAACTCTAATTTAGATAGATGTTTATATTAAATATAACCAACTTAAATGTTCCAAGTGCGAAGGACAGTTGTGTGCAGGTTTTTTGGATAGTGAGTGTTGTCTACCTGTTAATTAATAACCTAGTGTTATTGGATTTATTAGTCTAGCTTGAGTCTTGTGCTATCTCTGTTACCATCGCAACCTCTGAACGTTTAAAATATGTGAATGGCATTAGCCATTTTAAATTCCTAGTGCAGATTTTTTTCTACAGGTATCTCCAAAATACAGAATTTACAACTGTCCTTTAGAGATTATATATCAAGTGTTGCAAACTGGTGCATTGCACAATCTGCATACATATCCCCTTTTATCTCTTACAGAACATCAGAGTTGCATTACGACAGTATAATAATGATAAAAAAACACTTATGAGAATATTCACATCTCAGAAAGGTCTCCAAATCTGCCTCACCCTATACTCAACTGCATACAGTACTTCAACTGCAGCCAGGGATTCTGGGTAACGACATGCAAATTAGCCCTCATAGTGTATCACTTTTGGCTTCTTATCCACTTTAACATGATCCCTCTAAGCTTACCCCTGCTTATTGGCACACCTTTTACAGAAAGACCTAGGTCAAAGAAGTGCATGGCCAGCAAACCTTCTTCCAGACAGCTTTTTGGCCTTTGGGTCTCATCATTGTGAGGGTGGCTGCAGACATTGCATCCGACCAGCTCCACAAAATACATCATATCGGCTTGTTTCCAATGAGCAGAGGGGAATGCTGCTTTCAGGAATTGAATGCACATATATTGTCACCAAAAGCAGAACTAACTGCATAAAGCAGATTCATTTTATTGAGAAATACAGTAGTTGATACAAAATTAAATGCCACCACAGTTTTTATATTAAACTAATCCTGACATTCTTCATTTGTTTTAGCTAATAATATAATTGCACTCATCTAATTCTTACCCATTTGACCAACATCTACAGTAAGTGACAATTGTTCAGGCTTTATTAATATTTCAATATATTCACTTCTTTTTTTAATGTTGAAGGAATTAACCTTCTGGTCTCACTAACATAGTTTCCAGGCAGAAGCAACTCACTGAGTGTACTTTTATGGTCTATCCCTAAATAATGTCAGTTTGTGCAATCTGACAGCCACACGTCTAAAAGGATTATACTTATACAACTAGGTGTATCATAGAAAAAAAAGGCAATAAAAGAAGAATTTTCTCAGAATGGAAATGCCCAATAACTATGTTACCTGTAATAATTTCTCAGGTTCTATTAAATTATACTGATATTCCCTGAAGTAAACTGTACTGTATGTGTTCTTTCATATAACTCTTGTTGATTTAAAAATTGTGATAGTTTGGTACCTTCCAGATAGGGCCGGTGCGAGGGTATTCGGCACCCTAGGAGAACCTCCATCCCAGTGTCCCCCCAACCCCGAACTTTCAGATCTATTTTTTAATGTTATTACAGCCCAAATTCTCTCTCACCCATCTCCTCTTCCTCTCTCCCCCCTCCAGCTCCTCCTCTCTCAACGCCTCGCACTCCTCTCACCCCTTCCTCTTTCTCTCATCCACTCCTCTCCAACTCTTCTCTCACCCCTCCTCTTCTTCTCTCACCCTCCTTCTCCTCTTTCTCTCTCACCCTCCTTCTACTCTCACCCTCTCCTTTTCTTCTTCTCTCTCCTTCTCTCCTGAACGTCCTCCTCTCACCCCCCTCTTCTTTCTCTCTCACCCACTCCTCTTCTCACCTACACAGCTTCGGTGGAGCCGGGCAGCAGCAGGAGAAGAGGACAGAGGAGGACATCAGGCGGCGGAGAGAGAAGAGGATAGACAATGGTAGGAGCAGAGCAGGGCAGCAGAGGCAGAAGATGGTGGGTGGTAGAAGAAGAGGACAGAGGATCATGGGAGCTGAGCAACATGGCACAGGAGGATGGCTGGGGTGAGCTGCGCTGTAGCAGCGCCAGACACCGGAAGTCAGTGAAGACTTTTGGGTTGGATTGCTGGGGTGCGCTCCTCCAGAAATAAAAAAGGGACTTGCCAAAGGAGAGCTGACACTCTGCTTCAAACTGCTTCTTTCAACTAAGCTACTTCTTTAGCAAAAAGTCAAGTAATGCACAAATGTTAAAATATTGCTTTCATCTTGGTGTATTACTGTGGCCATTGTTCATATAACACCCTGACCCATGCCTAAACTTTTTTTACCTGAGAGCAAGACTATAACACCCATCAAGAAAGTATCTGTAATGAATTTCATGCATTGAAAAAAAAAGTCACTCATCATCAGCATCAAATATCCATATATAGTTCAATTGAGGTTCAACGAAGTCATACTTATTTCATTAAAATGTAACTATCTTTGTCTACTACTACAATAGGTCATCAATTTAAGTTCTTAGATCTAAACACATACAGTATAATATTTGTTTTCTGAATGGGGCCACATACATTTTAATTTGTCTGCCATTATTATAAACATCCTTCACTGAATGATACTCAGCAGAACTAGGATGTTAGTGTCAAACTGCACCCAACAACCAGAAACAGATAAGAAATTAAGTGGAGGCGCAGTGACAAGTAAATTCAACTTTATATTCACCTAAGAAGACCACATAAACATGAAAAATGCACATTAATTACACTCGTGCATGGACACAAACTGAACAATCACATTGAATAAATGTAGTTCTGATAAAAACTAGAATTGATTCAATGATCAGTTCAAGGAATGACTTTCACAGTCGCTAGATAAGGACAGGCAGCAGGCTGGTCAGCCTAATAAGCATCAAGCAGCAGGATATTCTCCTCACGGCTTCCTCTGTCACTCTGAACACTGGACTCAATGCTGGCTCCTCCTACTAGTTTCACCATGTGATGTGGCTTCGTCAGGGATAACTGACCAGCCTCCTGCCTGTCCTTACCGGAATCTAGCGACTGTGAAAGTCTAACCGGAGGGGGTAATTTGTAGACACCCAGGACTGTACATCTGACGGCGCATACCAAGGAGATCCACAACCCCCACTTACTCACGGAGGAAGTGAGTCCCAACAGTGTATACGCCCGATCCAGTCCTGAAGCAGGAACTATCTGGTGTTAACCCCAGAGAGGAAGGACTTCGCAGGAACTGACAGCCAACAGCTGCAATCCAGACTGCATCCACCCAAACAGGCAATATCTCTGTCTTTTTACACACAGTTCATTCCTTGAACTGATCATTGTATCAATTCTAATTTTTATCAGAACTACATTTATTCAATGTGATTGTTCAGTTTGTGTCCATGCACTAGTGTAATTAATGTGCATTATTCATGTTTATATGGTCTTCTTAGGTGAATATAAAGTTGAATTTACTTGTCACTGCGCATCCACTTCATTTTTTTTCCCTTGAGGTTTATCTATAAGAGGAGTGGTATCCTCTTGTGTGGGCAGGCAGTAGTATACACCTACAAGGATTCTCTTTCACCAATTTTTGGAGGATTTTTCATATATTCATCATTCAATTGGACTTTATATATTTGATGTTTCAATAGAACCATGCATGACACATGAGGTAAATTAGTGCTGAGCCGTGTTAAGGGATTGCATCAAGTATCAGTGGTTATTTATTCATATTTTATTCATTTTTATATATATCATTCTGCACAATAGGATTGTAAGCAACTGTATTGTCTATCACTCTTTTCATCACAAAATCAGTTGTGATTTATGCACTCTGGAGGATCCCTCCTTGTATAACACCCCTCCCTTGTATCTACAGTTTGAAGCAGTCTGTGTATTATTAGCGCACCCATCTTGCACTTCAGGTGTTCTCACCAGTGCAATTTCCTTTCCTGAACCAGAAACAGATGGTATAAATTAAAAATGACAGCTCTATTTATCATTGGAAATGAGCAAAGCAGTCGAAATCTGTTTCCCCGGATTTTTCCGAACTTGCCATTCAAAATCCATTCCGTCATGTAAAATCCGCCGACAGATTGTTAGTTTCAATCCACGTGGAATAATTTTAAATCGCCATTGGATACAATCAGCTGGCGGATTTTATCCATCCGCGAACTCCGCATTCCGCTGATGGATTTTAAGAATCCAATCCGGGTGCGGATTGCTGGATCAGCGGATTGGATTCTTAAAATACGTCAGAAGATTGCGGAATCCTCAAATGGATTGTTGATGTAAAAAAAAAAAATATCCACAAAAGGCAAATCGCCATTTTTTACACTGATCCGCTAAAATACGAGGACCAAAGGATCTGGCTGATCAGCCTCCAAAAATTGCCCATTTCCACATAGGATACGATGTTTCTCAGTTGATCACCTGAATTCTCACAGTATTGTGTTATTTAATTACAAAGGCCGGGGAAGAAAATCTAAATGAACAATTGGTGAAACCAATTAGACCACATTCCAGAACATTAGGCATCGTGCTGCTGTGTTTCCAAATTAATTCCCTTCGATAAAAAGAAGGAAAAATAAATGAACTATGGAATTCAAAGTTACAATTATGACTCTAATTTGAGTATTTCCATAGAAAGGAGTGGATACATCATTGTTCTTTCCCAGTTCCAGTTTACATTTACAATAATGACATATTTTTATTGTTAAATCTGGCAGCTTTCCAAAATTTAGCTCCAATATTAAATATTTTATAAAACCTTGACACATCCCACCAAAACATATGGTAAAAGTCACAACCGTAAATGGGAGATAAATGTTGTTGCGTATGTGATAAAATGTAAGCACGAGTGGTACATTTCTAACTAATTAATCAAACAACCATTGTGCAGCCAATAACTGTCATAACGAGCTGACTAGAATCCAACTCAGCAAAGAACTGCAGCTCCAAAAATGAATCAAGGAAGACTGCAGAAGAATGTTAGATGGTCACATGTCTGGGAGCATCGTTTGGCTACAAGTCATAAGAAGAAGATAAGCGTTTCCTGTAATTCAAACTCTCACATAACAAAAGTGGAAGGAAAAATAGAAAAATGTGAGTGATTGATAAGAGAAAATTAAAAGTTTGCCGCCACCACCACCACATCAGTGTCGGATTTAAAAAAATGGCGCTCTTAGGCACTTAGCTGGTGCCGCTCTCATGCTCCAGTGTTGCACCGTCCCATTGCAACGACAACACGACGCCATGTGATGACATCGCCAGCCACGCATGCGTGATCGGCGCATGTCAGCTGCTCGTGTGCATGCATGATCTGCGCTTGCCGCATGCATAGCCGGCAAGCAGCGATTGCCGTAAAACAAAAATACATCAAAAGAAAAATTATGGGGGACAGTCACCAACCTCCGGTACGGGTTTATGCACTGTGATCCAGCATTTAATGCCATTCAAATCAATGGCAATGTGTCGCTCTATGGTAACCGCCCCGGAGGTTAGTGAATCTCTATAAGCGCCTGAGAGCGGGACTTCAATGCATGAATAAGCAATCACTTGCAGGTGCCTCTAACAAGGAAAATGAGGCTTGTACGCAAGGGAAGAGGAAATGCTTTTTTTTCCCTTTTCACATGAACAATCTGTAAAGAATAGTAAGAGAAAAGCTTAAATGTTCTTTATGACACCCATTTTGTCACGGATATTTTACTGATTCCTTTTTAAAGTTTATTATTATCATTATACTTTATTTCAATGTCTCCTTAAATGAGAACACTCAGAAAATGGAAAATAAAGACTAGGTTGTCATAAAACGTACCTTTCTCTGCAAAGCAGACAGTTTTAACAATGATAGCAGATGATTATAGTACAACAAAAGCCTACCACTAAGAAAATCCCCATTTTAGGCAATGGCATCTAACAATGATATTCATATTTCTACATGTGGTATGCTGTATATAAAATCCTTTAAAGACTTGCATCTACGTCTCAAATTACACGGCACTTTCCTGTAAATCCACTCTCTGACTTTTTTTAGTGATTTATCAGGAGTTCTTTTGTTATCAAGTTTAAAAGTATCAATCTTCAAGTGACACAATTTTGAAAAACACATTTTTGTAGCTATCACCTTTTAATATGTCCTTTTATGTTATCTACATAGAATTATTTCAATTCTTTTGCCTTTATTTTTCATTTTGTATCATTTTGGATATGTCTGCTTATTATTATCATCGTTTATTTGTAAAGCGCCAACATATTCAGCCGCGTGGTACAGTGAGGGTAGCAAGTTATGTACATTACATAAACAGAAGTACATACCAAACGAGCACAAACAGGTCATGAGGGCCCTGCTCGTGAGAGCTTACATTCGATATGTTAACAATCAATATGCCTTGTATATACAAGGGCTTGCAAGTACACTGTAAAATCCCCAAGGATTAACAAAATAAATAAACGAGGATTTCTGACTATATATATTTTAGTGTTGTACCGAGGTCCTGAGAATTGCCGGGTACCGGGTACCTGGGGAAAAATAGAAAATTTGTCGGGCCGTTCGGGTTGCTTTGAATTACCTGCAGCTGGCGGCGGAGGGAGAGGAGGACCGCTGCAGTGGGTGAGGAGGACCATGGCGACATCTTGGGGGCAGCGGCAGACATCCTGGTGATGGTAAATTATCTTTCTTTATCAAGTACGGAAACTGTCTTGTAGGGCATTGACTATTTCAGTGCACAACCATTATATATATATATATATATAGTGATACCATCAGGTATCTCTAGGTGCTGGAACAGTGCAGTAAGTATGCTTTCCAGTCTACATAGAGTTAATCTTCCCCAGAGAAGCCAGTAACAGCTGCTGCATAATTAATCAGAATGGACTCCTTGAGTGAACAAGGAAGTGTTTAAGACAAACACAGAGAGCTGCCATGCTGCCAAAGAGACAATGCTGAGTCACAGAGAGAGAGTTTGCTGTCCCAGAGAGGGGGACAGATAAGTGCTCCCCAGCAAGTAAGGCTGGCACAGTTCCTAAGACCCGCTGGATGGTGATCCCGGAGTCTGCTGGGACAGCCTGGGTTTGAATCCCAGAGGAAAGCAGGAAAGACGATAGACCGTGCTGAAGCGGGGATGTCCTGTTCTTGACAGTGGACATACAGAGGAGAGTTTCTCTAAGCTCACGTGGGGCCGAGTTCCCCTAGGAGGAAAGGGCGCAAGGCCTTGCTGAAGCGGGGATGTCTGCTTCAAACAGATAAGGAAAACACTTTATTATTGTGTAAAGAGACTGTGTACATGGTTGCTTATGCCAGGGCATGTTTTGGGGGTGGGAACCAGCTTAACTGGCCATCCAAGTAGTGAGGGCGACAGCTACGGTGTAGTTAGCTTTCCCTAAAGGGAATAGGTATTTTATTTAGTTAGCTGTATTTTATTTTATGATTTGTTTGACTTAAAGGGACGTTGGGCCTGTTGGTGTATGAGTGTTTCCAGCCTTAAATTGGGACTAAAAGAGACTGCAATGTGGTGTGGGCATCACACATATATATATATATATATACACAATTTAAACAAACAAAAAAAAGACTGCGCCCTTCAAGACCCTATCCAAACAACCACAATATTAGTATATGTAATAAATGAATTTCACTCTTAAAAATGAGTTATCAAATTGTTGTCAATAGCAGAGTTATAAATATTCTAAATATACACAAATACAATCAGTATTATATACTAAATAATGAAAAATTAATTAATAAAAAATGTATAGTGTGAGTTAGTGACTTAATGTCCAAATATATGCATAATAAAAAATGCTGGAATAAAGAAAAACAAATATATATATATATAATAAAAATCTAAATAAAAAATCAATAAAAAACCATAAAAAATAAATAGTCCTGAATATATAGGAAATATGGATGATGGCCCACTATTCTGGATACTGGCTGCTCTCTGCAAGGAAACAACGACCACCCAGTAGATCTAAAAGACAAAAAAAGAAAGCGCCCGATCCTAGTGTAATATGAAAAATACACTTTTAATTCCAATATTAAGTCCAACAAATTTTAACTCACAAACAAATGTGAAATAAAAGCATGTAATGAGTATACTCATTCGCCAACCGCCAAACTGCTCCGCTCTGCTCACACGTCTCTCCCTTCTTTCGTGGAATCCCAGCTCTTCTAAACCACCGTCCAGCAGGGGCCTTGAAGAATGTACAACCTCTCCCAGTTTGACCCGGAAGTCCACCGCTCACTGCAGCAACTCCGGATGGGAGGATAGATGACGTGACCTCGTAGGGGCAAGGGGGAGGGGGCAAGGGGGAGGGGGCAAGAGTACGCCGATATATAACGGCGTAACATACAGTCCCGGCAGCAGGCAAGGTGGGAATGAGTGTGATGATCAGTAACTTACACTATACTGACTTTCCCACACTATACTGACTTTCCCAACGCTTTTCTTTACACTACGGTGATTTCTTCAGGGGATACATAACAGCCAAAACGTCACAAATATTTAATCCTTTTAGTATTAGACTAATTAAATAATGGTTCCATTTATTATTAGATATAATATGACTTTTAAAGCATATATAATTAGGGAACTATATATATCTATATTAGAAATATGGACACGAATGAATGTATGGTATTGATTATATTTATGTATTTTATAACTGATGTGTATAAATCATGTCTTTATTACAAAGGTTTTTTATGTTATTGCATATTTTAGACAAAGTGATTACATAAGGTTGTTGCCTCCTTAGTCTTAATATTCATTAATTATTTTTATGTGTTAACCAATTAACCAGTCAGCCAAGATCGTGGCTGATTGGTTTACACAAATATAAATATATATAAAACACAAAAAAAAAATATATATATATATATATATATGTGTGTTTTATATATATATTGCACAGGCAGAAGGATAGGGCCTTCTTCCCACCTTCTCCAGTCAGTTGCCTAATGCTGATGAATACTGTCCCGCTCCTCAGGGAACTACTGATTAGAACAGGAGAAGAGCAAGCAGTGCAGTATTTATCAGGGCACTACGCAGCTGAGGGAGCAGGGAAAAGCTACGATTCATGTCAGCAACATCTCAACTTCCACTGCACTGAGGAGAGAGGGAGAGCAGGCCACTGGGGCAGTCAGATGTTGGAGGCCACAGGTGAAGCACTTGAGGGCCACTTGTAGCTCTAGGCCCTGTTGCCCTAAGTGGATTAGTTCCTTGGGGTCCTAGTCCTTGAAGAGGATAGGGCCCTTCTACAAGACTGGGGTGAGTTTTTATTTTTTTGTTAACCCCTTTGGTACCAATGAGGATTCCTTGGCTCTCCTTGAGTCATTAATATATAACGATCTTCATGTTTTTAATATGTACATTGTATTTTTATATTGGTATTATTTTGTTGGCACAGGTTGTTCCATAGCCTTTTGAGAGCTAATAGGGCTATTGGCCATTCTAATAGAGGTGTTATTTTGTCTGTTGTAAGGTGTGGTGGTTGGTGTTAGAGTTAAACCATGATCGATTTCCACCATGGCCTCTTATAGCATTGTCATCATCAAATCTTCTGGAAGAAATGTGTAATGCCTTTAAAACAGGCTGAAATTACAACCTGACAAAATATTTTCCAATAAGACTCAAAATGTCCTTAAAGAACATGTTTTATCATGTTTTAAATGCACAGTTGTGAAAAATCCATACATCATAATGTCATAAATCCTCCCATCCAAGTAGCACGTGTCATGACCCCACTCAAGCTCATGTGTGATTGCATCTCTGAATCTCATGTAAATGATTTCATTAAAAAAACTGAATTTCTACTATCTACTGGGGAGATAAGTCCATGAATATCATTATAGACCAAGATCCAAACATAGTTTTCAAGATAACAAGAGGATAAAAGGTATGTACTCTGCAGGGAAGCCGACACTGACAAGCGAAAGCTGAAAGAAAAGTGCTGCAACACTGATCACTGCAAATCTATGTAACACTTGCTATTGTTTCAGATCCATAACTGGAAAAGTGAAGCCATTTACAATACTACAGAGTACTTGCCAAAGTAAAGCCAGTGATAAAACTAAGGGGTATTTGATAGTCTCTTTGATGCAGTGAAAAGGGCGGGCAGGAGCAATGTTTCTCTGGAGCATTTCCATCTTCAGAATAATAATCCAAAACGCATTTGTTTCTTACTAAAGTAAATGCACCCAAGCTCTGCTTCCTGAGATTGCCCCAAAGCTTGTAGGCATTTTGGAATGAAATATAAAGTAGCTCATTAACTTGTAGGTTAGAATCTTGCCCAACACATAATACATATGTTAGATATATTTTGCAATGCACGCTTGTGAAGACCGGATACCTTAAAGTAAATCATTATATTATTTTACTATTAGTGTTTTGTTATCTATAGGCATATACTACGTTCAAGAATCTTTTATTAGTTATACCCTTTATTTAGTCAGAATGTTCTAGTTAATTAAACCAGGAGTAGTTATAAAGGCACAAGTGGTAGAGTTCCTAAACTTTCAGCTCTCTGTGTAGACTGTCAATGAAACATAGACCATCTACTGTACCTTTGTGAGCATCCAACTAGCTCAGGCTGCCAGGCAGTGTGTTAGGGCTCCTTCACCTGCCCCAAAACAGGTAGTAACTTACAGACAGTTATGCAGATATCTAGTCAGTCACATAAAGCAATGACCATTTTCATGCTGGTCTCACCGGTGACCAGGAGAGATCAAACTCTATGGCCCTTCATCAATATGGTGTGAAACTACTTGAACGTGCCAGAGAAGATTTTAGTTATTAATTTGAATTGAGCTAATCTTCCCAGCATGGGAAACCACTTTATAGCATATTGACTAGGAGCATATGTTATTGTTATGTTAAACACACATCTTGTAATCGTTACAACATATACTGTAGTGCCCACGGTTATTCTAACACAAACCTGTGGCAATCGCCAAAAAGATCCAGGTACACCCAGGTACATGCTGGATACATGCCATACTTGCCTTAAACTAGACACAGCATTTCTGCATTGATTAATGGCCCATCAGATTAAAAGCGGGGGTCCTTGGCAGTCCCATTCAAACTGAGTGGGACTGCCAGGGACCCCTGCTGTGTTAATCCGATGGGTCATTAGTCAATGCTGAAATCCTTTAAACTTGCCTTAAACTAGCCAGGTTACACTCATCACATACCCAGAATGTAACCGGGCTAGTTTAAGGCAACCTTTAGAATACTCGTGATCTCATCTGTAAATGAGGGAGTTAAAGGATTTGTTGATCTGCTCCAAAATAAACCAAGCTAGTACGTTCGAAAATACAAAATATGAATCAATAAGAGGGACATGGTGCTAAAATGATCCAATGCAGGGTCTAATTTTGGCTTAAAAGTAAAGTAAAGATGTGGCAGATATTTTAGTAAACCTGTGTGATTTATCATAAAGGGTAACATGTATACATTTGCAACCGCTTTTTATATATACTTACAAATATTACCTGACACTTAGGTTCACACAAATTAGAAGTCACAGAGTGACATAAAGACTGTTTAACAAATATATATTCACCGCGCTTCTCCGTGTAAGGAGCATGCTGCTGGTGAAAGGATTGGCATTATTTGATCAAAGGGTGTAACCAAAAGCCTCATTTGTCCTACAGATTTAGTTTGCACTATGTATATTTATTTCCCAATTTATTGCTATCCCAATGGGAGAAGCGCAGGGATTCACTTTCAGTGTTTGTTTAACGCTCTTTTATTAATAGGAAACAGATTTAGAGCTTTTAATGAAAAAAAAATAACAACTTAATCAATCTTCTCCACTTAAGACAAACGCTGCACCTATTTTGTCCTATGAATTATCCATAATTGGCCTTAGTTGCAATTACAACTTCAATACACTTCTACTATGAAACTATGTAACACTTCAATGGGTATTTTCGGCCGCAAACATCTTAAACGGCTGATTCGGCAGATATAGAATCACCCCCTAGGCTCGGATGCACTAAACTAAACACCATTAAATCAGGACAAATAACATAAGTCTACCTAAATTCGTAATGGACATAATGTTTTCCCCTGAGGTTAAAGCATGTCGACAAAGGTGATTATCATATATATGATGATATGTGGTTTAACTCCTTAGCATACAGTAGACTTAACGCCAGGTTAATTTCGCACTGCCTTGCGTTAGCTTCAAATAACATGGCTCCCGTAATGCCTGTCTCACAGAAATATAGCGTTACTCCCATCTCGACCCCGAAATATGTTGCTACGGAGAAGAGAAGAGCGTTCCCCCTAACATCACATATCCACAGATCCAGACATAGAAATATGGATATGCAAAGTATATTTAAATGACTTAAATGAACAAATATCCCAGATATCTCATGTGACGTCCTTTTTATGCACAGGTGTTGTTTAAAGGTAAGATTGGTATATATAGCATTTAGGACTCTAGTAAAACAGGATCTCTCTCTCTCTTTGTCTCGTATCAGCATTTTATTTCAAGGAGCAGCACTGGGTTAATGTTAGGCTATTCTCTGTAGTGGATAGGCGTTACGAATAACCTAAACGGGGCACACATGCAGCATTGACAGGCATGGGAGCTTTTTAGGTCTGCTCCGTGGACTCCGCTATAATCGCGGACATAGGAGCCCTCCAATCGCCGCCAAAAACGCTAAAGTATCTTCCCCAGCCAGCGGAATACTCAGAGATGACTCTCAGGAAGCAAAGGAAGTCGCAGCCTCCCCCAGTGTCCTGTTTTTTTTCCAAAAACGGGCTCCCCTTCTGCAGTTGAAAAACAAGATGGCGCCTGCACGCATGTGCAGGTGCACCCTCAGGTACATCAGCAGCCTAAAATGCCTCAACAACAAGAGGAAAACTTTAACCAACCAGCCCATGAACAGGACACAGAGGAGAACACTCAAAGCATCCCAAAGGCTCTTTAAGAATTGTTTAAGGAGATGCAGGTTGTTTTCCAAGTGGCCCTGGACAAAGCTGTTGCAGAATTCAGGTCAGATCTTTCTACTCTGACAGAACGGACAATACAGCTGGAGAATAAACTCAAAGAATCTCTGCAGAGCCAGGGTTCAATGGAAGACAAGTTATTCAGACTTAACTATGACATCAGGAGCTTGAAGGATACGATTTGAAAAACAGAGAAAGAAGACAGAACCTCAGAGTAAGGAATATCCCGGAAGAAATTGATCCAGATGACTTGCAACCCATTTAATAAAGCTATTTACCCATATAGCCCAGTCTCTCCTAACAAGTGATTTACATATGGATAGAACACACCGTGCCTTGGGTCCAAGATTCGTGGACCGTCGGAAATCTAGGGACGTAATAGTTAAACTACACTATTACAATACTAAGGCAAACAACATTTTAAGGGGATCCAGGAATAAAGAATATTTGAACTTTGAGAACTCTAAGATTCAGATCTTCCAAGATTTTTCCAGATCTACAATCTCAAGACAAAGAAGCATCCGCCCAGTGACAATGGTGCTTCGAGACAATGAGATCCGCTACTGATGGGCTTTCCCATTACGTTTGGTGGTAAATAAAGACGGGAGGAAGAAGCGAGAAGTTCTTGAGAGCCGTTGGTCTACATGAGCGGCCGACCACGAAATAATAATAATAATAGTTTGTTCTTGTATAGCGCGGCTAGTTTTTTATGACCCTAAACCCCGAATTAGACAGGTCCTTGTCACCAGAACAAAAGATAGCGAACAATGTATTTAACAAATCAAAAAGTTTTAGGAAACTAATAAAATAATTTACATTTGAGGATGCTTGGCGCATGAAGAATAAAAAAACAAGAGATTATACATTTTATTCTCCCCCTCACGACATTTATACAATAATTAATTATTTATTTGTCTCTGCAAATATTTTGGATCGGGTTGCTCAGACAAGTATAGGCCCTATAACATGGTCGAACCACGCTCCAGTTAAAATGGTCCTGAAACCTCCTTTTTTTTGGCCCAAGGTTTTTCAGTGTCGCCTAAACGTGTCGCTTTTTAATCAGAGGGGAAATCGAGGAGCAGATAGGTAATATATTGGTAGATTTTAAGTTAAATAAAGGTATATGGAAAAACACCAGGAGAGCGATATTACCTTAAAAAAGAAAAAAACACTACATAGTGCAATTATTGTATGTACAACAAACGTGAAAAATGTAGGAGCTTCCAAATGCACACTCACAATAGAGTAGGTATAAAAGAGCAGAAATTCCAGCCGTGGATAGGGATGATTCCAGGCCAGTAAGGTAGGAGGACATCAAACCTCAAAAAGAGAATAATACCATAGTGTAGATAGTAAAAAATATATTTACACCAAAGGATAAAAAATGGAGGCTTACAGTGTGGATGAAATAACACAGCAAGGTATACACAGTGTAGGAGGGATATTCTGCCGAGTCGCGACCTCAGGACTACTCCTCACCGACACCTCTGTGGATCTCTTCCGCATCTGCAACCCCGCTATGGCCGATACGTCACTTCCGTCACAAATCTAATACAGAGTGCTTTTCCTGGTAATGTACGGGTTAATAAGAGCTTCAATCAGACTTAGAACTATGCAACTAATTTTGACAGATTTATTATAAATCATTCTTCCTTGTAATGTACAGGTTATTAAGAATTTATTTAGTGTTAGGACCCTTGAGATATGGTCTGCCTTGGAGGGTCTCAAGGGCTTACAACACTTTGGCCAAAGGGTTAAACTAAAAGACCGTTTTATTCAAAAGATATCTTTATATATATATATATATATATATATATATGCAAATATAGCTGTATATATATGCACTGTACCGTGTATCTGTGTTAATGGATGTAGCACTGAGCTCTGTCTGTGTTTCATGTTCTGTCTCTGGTTTTAAATACTGAATATATTGAAATGAATATAGCATGTATGACAATAAATCCTTACAAAAACATTATTTAAAGTTCCTCACACACATTGCCACACAGGAGACATAGAGCTAGATTAACTAAAAGGTTGATAAAAGAAAAAAGGGTGTCATCAGTGTTGAACTTCAATGTTAGTTATCGACCTACGCTCTAAAGCCATATCATCAGTGGAAGAGCACAGACAAGGGGCTTTTCACCATCAGATTTTTTTTTTAATGCAGCGAATGCCAATGAGCAGTTAACGCCAGATTACTTATTAACATGCTATTCATTAAACTCCAATACCTGACGATATAGGCCTATTTTGATCACGTACAGTACTCTACCTTGTCTACGTACAGTATATAATGGCCTCTATATACATAGACAAGATAAGACAAGTCGACCTAGAATAGGTAATACAGATGAATTAACATTAATTAATACATAAAATTAACAATACAGAACTTATTAATTTATTAACCCCTTAGAAGTGCAAGTGGCAGGTTATTCATGGTCAATATTTGACTAGCTGGCATCTTGGGCTTCTAGAGGCTTAGGGGCCGATTCACTAAGCTCCGTTAAGTGGCTTTAAAAGCGCAAAGTACCCCTTAAGCCCGATAAGGCTGCAGTGCGATTCACTAAGCAGTGATAACTGCGCTTTATCGCTCTTAAAAGGGCTTTTTTCAGCCCTCGGCGCAAAATGCGCACGATCAGGCTATTGCGCTGATTTTTGCCAGTACACGAGATTCACTAAGCAGTGCTAAGTGAATCCGCCTTAAAAAACACGCCTGACAAACGCGCCAGCTAAAGGCAGCCGCAAAAGGTGCTGGACCTAGAAAAAAATTCTGTGTTTACCTTTTTGCAGGCACACCATCCATACAACAGGCCCACGGATGTCCCTGGCTGACCCCGGGTGATCCCCGCGGGACTACGGGGGCCTGCGGTACCAATGGTGTGCCCCAAAAAATAAACAATACTATAAAAAAATACCCCCCCCTAACACATACATGACAGTAATGGGCAAAATTACTATTATCCTCATATGGATAATAATGCATTTGCCCATTAAATATACATTAATCACAATAAATAAAATAAAAAAAAATTGTACTCACTCTTGTCCGGCACCCACGATGAAGGCCGTCCTCATATTCCTCACCGTCCATACACTCGGGTGCTGAAAAATATACACAAGAATAAAAAGAGCCAATCTAATGTCCGCTAACCACTTAATCACTTTAGCGGTTATTAACCCTGACCCGATACCCACCTTTCACCCATTTATGTGTACAGTGGTAAGGGAGGGTCACACTGCGACCGCTGATTCCTTACATATACAAATAAATGGTTAAGGATATACATGCCAAAATACAAATATCTCCAAATATCAAACAGCACCAAGCCAAATCAATATCTAAGAAATGCTAATAAAAACACTCAATTTGACAATGTGTACATGATACAAGTAATCTGTGCATCATGTATACATTGCCAAGCAATGTCAAAATCAAATAAACTATTCCAAACAAGATACTGTACAAACCAATCATTAAATCCAAACAAAGCAAATCAACAGAATTAAATTACCATCAATTAATTAATCCAATCTCAAGTCAATTACAATCAAAATCAATTACACAAGTTCAAATCCTAAAAACAAACCATTCTGAAAAATAATCTATGTCAAAGTAACCACCATGTGACTAAATCTAACTTCCAAAAATAAGCCAAATAAATAATCTATTGCAAACAGCAGTTAAAATAACCTTAGAAAAAAATAACATGTACATTACAAACACATTTTTACACAAAGCAGCAAATTACAATTAAAAAAACATGAAAACAAGGCAAGCAAACATTATGCAAACAAGATTTTATTATACCTGTATGTATGTCCATCTATAGTTTACATACATACATACAGGTGCAATAAAAGAGCATAAAAAACAAAGTAATAACATTAAAAATAAACATACAATACATTCAGTGACTGTCCCTGTATGTATGTATGTCCAGTGACAGACATAAATTCAGGGCCAATAAATGGACATTCAAAAAAAATGGATGACATGAAACAAACACAACAAAACCTGTAAAAGTAACATAACATACATTTCTTTGGTTTACTTACCATTAGATGAACGACTCACCGAATCCAGTTGAACCGGATGTGTCGAAGAAATAATCCAACAACAGGAACCAGGTAACCATAAAAAAATAAACCATTACAATCCAAAAGAGTCTATGTCTTCTTTCTTCTATTTGTAATCCATAGCGGGGGTCTTCATCAGTCTTGTTCCGGGTCTTCTTTTCTTCATCTGCCACGACCTGGTCTTCTTCTTGTTCCGGAGGTCCTTCCTCCTCGGCTTCTGGCTTGAAAATGAGACGACATAGGCTTTTATAGGCCTATGACATCACATTTTCGTCATATGGTTCCCACGGCCCTGATTGGACCGTGAAAACCATGTGATTTTGCCGAAAACAAAAAAATTTGATGACGCCATTTAAAGGCAATGACGCCAGCCAATCAGAATGGCTGTGCTTCATTTGCCTTTAAGATGACGTCACCCAAACAAACATGGCCGGCCTCACATGGTACGGTAACCAATCAGAGCGTGGGAACTCAATAGTAATTTTTCCCATTACTGTAGTGTGTATGTGTTAGGGGGCGGGGGGATGTGTGTTGTATATTGCAAAGTTTATTGGGGGGCAATTGTCCCCAATAAACATGCTATTATGCCTTAACCCCTTCATTGCCTTAGTGGATAGCCGCTAAGGCAATGAAGCTGCTTTAATGTATTTTTATAAATAGTGTGCGGGAGCAGGGGGTCTCCTGAGCTGAACCGCATTGATTTGTGGCTCAGGGACCATCTGCTTCCTGAGTTACAGGCCCGGGTAAGGGGCATCGGATGCCAGTGTCGCCTTCATCTTTATAGAGCCCACGTCGTGTCTTGGACGCTATAAAGATGGCGCCGACACTGGCCTCCGATGCCCAATGCCGGGGCCTGTAACTCGGGAAGCAGGGGGTCCCTGAGCCATTAATCAATGCGGTTCCACTCAGGAGACCCCCTGATCCTGCACACTATTATTAAAATTTACTTTAATGCAGCTTCATTACCATAGCGGCTATCCGCTACGGTAATTAATTATTATTTATTGGTATTGGTGTTTTAATACTAGTTTAGATGCGCGTCACGTGACCGGGACATTTACATTCTGCAGGGCACCCCATAACGAGGCCTATATCTCCTGAAGTAGGGGGTCCCCGGACCTGAAACCAATGCGGTTCAGCTCAGGAGACCCCCTACACATGTACACTAGTATTAAAAATCATATTTGTACAGCACGATCGCCTGTAAGAGCCGTGCATTGAGACGCAGCGTCTCCATGCAGATCTTACAGGCTGCTTTGCAGTTATCGTGCTATCTAACTTTAAGCATGATAGCAGGGGGTAAAGAAGGTGCTCGCGCGATATGGCCCTTTTTGGCAAGGCAGGCCAAAAATACGCAGAGCAGCTTTAGTGAATAGCGCTTTTGGATTCACCCGTTTGCGCCCGAGCGATTTTACCCATTTCAGCGCAAATTAACGGAGCTTAGTGAATCGGCCCCTTTTAAACATAAGAATGTTATGATTTGTGTGTTACATTTGTAGGGTGTTTATGTTGTTGTTAACTCCTGTGGTGCCTGAAGGCGTTCCTTTGTAATGCATTCATAGCCTTAGACATTAAGATTGTTAAATAATTTCCTGCCACAGTGTTCTGTAACAAATCATATATCTCACCTCCGTACACACCAACCCACCACAATTGCATAGCTAGTACTGATTAATGCTGATTTTTATGAGTCATCACTTATTTGTATCACTAGTGATATTACATTTTTTTCATGTACAGTATGAAAATGTGCTGCATATCGCAACCACTTTATGAATAAATTATTCTTAGTGAATTAATATGGCAGCAAAAATTGCCACAATCCCATTTTTTTTATAATGCCAAATTCTAATGCAGCTATATTGACCAGTACTTATTCCAGCCCATAGAGCTTATGAAGCGTGCTTTGATTTTATTTTCTTAGGTCTCTGAATTACAATATTTGGCCACGTTACAGAAGATAATGTGCTTCACAAAGGGTGATAGCATCATGATTGCTTATGTCCATTATCTATGCTAAATTTGCACAGTAGCTTTAGATAAGCCATGCCACATTTATCAGGGAAAGTGAATGTGAAATCAATATGATGACCTAATAAAGCCACACTTTTAAAAACAAGAGAATGGGCGTTTAAAAAAAAGGATCACTTAATTTTCCTATTAGTGTTTTAGGTACAAATACTTGGTAAGATTTGATTAGTAATAACATCTAGGACATGTCTAAAATGTACATTTCGGTTATCAAATTACAAAGATATATTGTGATACTGAAGCATAAACATGAAGAAAATGTACCACATAATAAAAGTATTTTTTTTATAACTTTTCTTTTTTATAGGTATTACTCTATTATGAACCAAAACCTACGCCATGCTATCCCTTTGACCCAGCCCAAAAATGAATCCTAGATTTAAACCTTAACGCACAACAAAAATCAAAACATAAATCTAGCAGAAAATAAAGACCAAAAACCAACCATAAAGCACAAAGCCTAAATCAACTTCAAAACACCAATAATAGCACTACCCCAAAACACAACTCTCTCTCTAGTCCACACCAAGACCCTAAATCAATCATAGGGGAACATTCGCTAAGGTATGTTGTGAGTTAGCGCATCCAGCATTAACTGACATTCAAGTCAATGACAATTAACACTGTATTGGATGTGTTACCCCATAACAGACCTTAGAGAGTCTTTACAAAAAATGGAACCCAAGCCCAAACTCTAGCCCTACACAAGCTACTGTAGCTGCACCACATGTGGGAAGGAGATAACCCAAAGGCAGAAACCCACTAATAAACAGCTCACCTCTGCTGCTCTTTTACTCTAACTAGATAACATTTAACCTGTGGGCTTGGAGTAAGGTGACACCCTCCTGTGGAGCTCAGAATGGTGTGACACTCCAGAGTTGAAAGGGGGCTTTTCTATAGGAACACCTCTAGATCTCAAATGTATTGTGTTGTGGAAATGGGCATGTACAGTGAGGACACATTCGAGGGCTGGGTGGTGTCACACTATTGAACTCTATCTCAATGGGATCCTCCAGAAAGTAGATCTCTTAAATTCAGGGCTGGAATTGCTTACAATGTGCTGCTCCTTAATCATAGGACAAGGAAGTAAAAGGATACAGCAATGTACATGATTTGTCATGGGTCATAACACCTTTAAAAGGACAAACAACAGTTCTCAATGGATACAATTATATTGCACTGGTGTATCATGTATCATGTAGAATTTTATCTGTAAAAAAACTTGACTTACCTATCTCTGGACCTTGAGGTTGGTGTGCACCCTGAATCCCCCCCACAACCACCCACTTGTTAATGAAACACACACACGTTTGGGAGAAAAAGGTCACAGCTTTGTTAACCTTACACAATAACCAAAACAAGGACGCCCTGCTAAATTGCTCCATAACTGTTCATAATCCAGAGGACACCTCCAGCTTGTAACCACTTGCAAAGTAGTCACTCAAACCACTTGACCCCAGACATCACCACCCCTGGAAGGACACTGCCATACTGATCACCCAAGCTAAGTATGATCCAACCTTCCTCAAAAGACTACTGGAGGTACCTCCCCACCAAGAAGCCAACTGTCCGCCAGGGTCCCTTCAACCTCTAACAATTTATCGCCAAGCCTCAGCAAGAAATAACAGAGTTAACACAATAAATATAAATCACAATAATAACATTATAACAGGGAGGCCGGGTGGGACTTCTTACAGGTCTGGATTCAAAGAGGTATGCAAATCCTCCTTTTAGCACAGATATAACCAGGCCCACTCCTTACTCCTTACTCCTATGCCCCAACCTGCAACATTAATCTACACCGTCTCCTCGTCAGGCAGTAATTTTGCCCTTTGCTCAGGGGCTCCAGGCCTTACTATCTTACTGGTCTATTAAAGTTGACACAAGCTATGAGCAAGCTACACTTCTCCAATACAGCTATTAGAACATGGTATCACTGCATCTGATTTATAGTGTAGACAATTTACAATACTAGGTGAACAGTGAGGCTAATGTCATAAACACTGGTTTAATGGGAACGGTTCCTCACAATTTAGGTAAATGCTAACTTCCCTTTTAAGAATTATAAAATCATGTTGACCTACAATTTCACTTTTTCAATTTCATGATCTGTATTTACAGATAGTTTACTCGAAAAAAAATGTAAGAGTACTTCCTTTGGGTTTCTTTATTTTCACATAATAATTAGGGATGCTTTTATCTTAACCTGAAAATAATTAAGTGGATTAGCATGTCAACTCAAAATATTTTTTTTACATTTAAGTAAAAATAGTAATTAACACCTTTTAGATAACATGTCTCAAGAATACAATACAGTATAGAGCACATTAAATTCACTAAGAGTTAAGATGCCAACTTACTGTATTCACCTCTTACACACTTTTTTTACAGCAGCAGCTGATTCCAAGGTGATTCCACTTTTGTCTTATGTCAGTCATACCAGCTACATAATGTTACAGAACCTTTAAACAGGTCCAGCTAAATAATTACCCATCTACCACCAGTATATCTAACACTTATTTTGAAGTGCTAAAAGAACTGAAGAGTAGTATAGAAAAGGACCTCTTTCTCAGCTGGAAAATGTACTTCCACACACCTAGTCTGCCAAGGTCTCACTATTGCTATGCTAGGTCCTGCAGGATAATTTGGAGTGCTGCTACTTCTATTAGTTCAATACACATCCCACTGCTTCCAATTAGTGCAGATTTTCTCTTATAGCAAGCAGCCAGAAGGTCTACAGCCTACAGAGCAGTACAACTGCCTTCCAAGTATGAGAAAGAACTCTCAAGGAAGTGGGAAACAAAATTCAATTTTCTAACCAGCTAACTGAACAAAATTAGAATGATGGCTTTAATTGTGGTTTAATAACACTGATATAGTAATTAAAATGGATGAGACTGACCTTTACTACCATCCCAACTCCTGTAATTGTAGCATTACACATGGGAACTAAAACATAGCCTCTTAACTCATTCTAACACAATCTAGTGAATTCCTCCTGGTACAGCAATAACCTTATTACGTATAAAAAATTCGTAGAAACGGATCAGATGGAGAAATATACAAATACAGCAGTTATGCTAAATAGCTCTTATCTTGTAATTATCTTTTCTTGGTCACAATGTTCTCATGTATTTCTTTAACTCGGTATGTTGCATTGATGCTTCATAGCTGGCCCCCTGCAGACGCACTTACCAGAATGCCCTCCCACTGTCTCTGTACGTTCTTCCTACCTACCAATTTGATTGTAAGCTCTTCAGAGCAGGGACTCCTCTTCCTTAATGTTACTTTTATGTCTGAAGAACTTATTCCCATGACCTGTTATTTATATTATTTGCTATTTATATGATCACCACGCATATTACTACTGTGAAGCGCTATGTACATTAATGGCGCTATATAAATAAAGACATACAATAGCCAGCAATAAAACAATATGTTGCTTCTCTCTTCCAAATACCAATGCTGTTTTAAGCTACGAAATCTTCATTAGACCCATTTACACTTCCAAAGGAGGCTGAAAATATCTTGCTAAAACTTGTGGGTAATCACCAAGTTGAAGTGCTTCAAGCTGGAGTACTGTTGATAGCAATGCTTCTAAGGCAGAAAAAAGTGTAGTATTGTATTAAAGAATAAAAATATTATTGAAAGCAGCGAGATTATTTTTATTTTATATAAATCACACGCAATTTTTTCCCCAAATGCCTCAAACAAATGTTGATACTATAATAGTACTCTACTCTAACCTCTTCTTTTGGCCTTCAACAGTGGACTGAAGCCAACACCCACAAGGATGGACACTACCTAGACCTGGTTTTCACTAAAAACTTATCTCTCTCCGATTTCTCCATTTCCCCTTTTCCTCTCTCTGACCATCACCTCATCTCATTTTTTCTCTCTCGCTTCTCTCCATCTCCATCTCGCCCTTGTTTTTGCAGAAACCTGCGCTCTATTAACCTACCAGCTTTTGATTCCACTTTATGCTCCTCCCTCTCCTCTCTCAGTTCTGCTTCAGACCCTGACAACCTGGTCAGGAACTACAACTCTGCCTTATCTTCCTCTCTTGATCTTCATGCCCCGCTTTCTCTCTACCGTCCTCGCCCTTCTAACCCCAGACCCTGGCTAAACTCTCACACACGCATGCTGCGTTCCTCCACTCATTCCTCTGAACGCCTCTGGAGGAAATCTCATACGCCCGCAGACTTCATTCACTCCAAATTTATGCTGTCCTGTTTCAACTCTGCACTCTCTCAGGCTAAACAAACCTACTTTTCATCACTAATCAACACACACAAGTCTAACCCACGTCGACTCTTTTCTGTCTTTGACTCTCTACTCAGACCACCCTCGGCTGCCTCCTCTTCTTCCTCCATCTCACCTCAGGAATTTGCTGACTTTTTTAAGGAAAAGGTGGAATCAATATGTCAGAACATCTAATCTGTTGCCTCCTCCCATCCCACACTGCCTCCCAACTCTCCTCCTGCCTTTCTTGACTCCTTTTCCGCTATCTCGGAGGAGGATGTGTCACTGCTGATCTCCTCTTCTCCCTCTACCACTTGCCCTCTTGATCCCATTCCCTCATATCTAAAACCTCTTGCTCCTTCTATAATCCCTATGCTCACACAGATCTTTAACTCTTCCCTCTACTCTGGTACTTTTCCATCCTCCTTCAAGCATGCAACCGTTACCATTACTCAGAAACAGCAAGCTTGACCCTACCTGTCCTTCTATCTATCGACCTGTCTCCCTCCTGCCTTTTGCCTCCAAACTCCTTGAATGTCTTGTATTCTCTCGATTGCTACACTTTCTCAACAACTATTCTCTTCTAGACCCTATACAATCTGGCTTCTGCACTGCTCACTCTACTGAAACAGCCCTCACTAAAATAACTGACGACCTCCATGCTGCCAAAGACAGAGGTCATTACACTCTGCTCATATTACTCGACCTCTCTGCAGCATTCAACACTGTGGACCACTCTCTTCTCCTTCACATTCTCCATACTCTTGGTATTCGAAATAAAGCTCTATCCTGGATCTCCTCTTACCTCTCCCATCGTACTTTCAGTGTCTCTTTTGCTAACACCTCCTCCTCCTCTATTGATCTCTCTGTGGGGGTACCCCAGGGCTCTGTCCTGGGACCCCTTCTCTTTTCTCTTTACACACTCTCTCTAGGTGACCTAATCACATCTTTTGGGTTTACATATCACCTCTATGCTGACGACACACAAATTTAACTTTCATCCCCTGACCTTACACCTGCTATACAGACCAAAGTTTCTGAATGCCTCTCTGAAATATCATCCTGGATGGCCATCCGTCGAATGAAACTTAACATGGCAAAAACAGAGCTCCTTATACTTCCTCTCAAACCTGGCCCTACTACCTCTTTCCACATTACTATTGGAAATACGATCATTCACCCAGTAGCCCAAGCACGCTGCCTAGGGGTTACACTTGATTCCTCTCTCTCATTCTCCTCTCATATTCAAAACGTTTCTAAAACTTGTCGCTTTTTCCTACGCAATATCACAAAGATACGCACTTTCTTCTGTTACTCGACTGCTAAAACTCTGACTCAGGCCCTCATTCTCTCACGTGTCGATTACTGCAACCTCCTGCTGTCCGGCCTTCCTGCCTCTCACCTGTCTTCCCTACAATATATCCTAAACGCTCCCACTAGAATCACTCTACTCTTTCCTAAATCTGTCTCCGCATCTCCCCTCCTGAAATCCCTCTCCTGGCTTCCGATCAAATCCCGTATCTCACACTCAATTCTCCTCCTCACTTTTAAAGCTTTACATTCTTCTGCCCCTCCTTACATCTCAGCCCTAATTTCTCGCTATGCACCATCCCGACTCTTGCGTTCTTCTCAAGGATGTCTTCTTTCTACCCCTTTATATCGAAAGCTCTCTCCCGCCTTAAACCTTTCTCACTTTCTGCCCCGCACCTCTGGAATGCCCTTCCCCTCAATACCCGACTAGCACCCTCTCTATCCACCTTTAAGACCCAACTTAAGACACATCTGCTTAAAGAAGCATATGAATAGCACTGGATAATCCTGGACACATGATACATAAAGCTTGGCCCCCTGCAGACGCACTTACTAGAATTCCCTCCTACTGTACGTTCTCCCTACCTAACAATTAGACTGTAAGCTCCTCGGGGCAGGGACTCCTCTTCCTTAATGTTACTTTTATGTCTGAAGCACTTATTCCCATGACCTGTTATTTATATTATTTGTTATTTATATGATATGTATTACTACTGTGAAGCGCTATGTACATTTATGGCGCTATATAAATAAAGACATACAATACAATACAATAGTTCTAGTTAAAAGGCATGTTACATTGGAAGACTCCAAAACATATACTACTGTATTGATGTAGTAAATGCAATTCAAAGTGCTCATGTGAATTTTATGCATGACTAAATATTATGTATTTGTGTAGATCTTTAAAACAAAATACACTGTGTATTTGCTGTTCTGAAATGTTTATGTAATATGCTTAGACTGTAAGGATCATTTATGGAAGATCTAGTGATAATACTGCTGAATCTCCAAAAATATTTTGAAGAAGTTCTCCTGAGCACAGATACACTATTTAACATTATGTTACCTAAATTAACATTATTTTAATAGTAATGGGAGGAGGAGCTGGTGGGCAACGCTACTATTTTAGTGGTATACCCATGAACTTATATACATTCAGAACACTCCTCTCTACAAAAGGTGGAGAGATATCGGGGGACACACCTGCAATACCTGGGAAATCACCTTCTTTGAGTACAGTCCTCCTCCTCTCTTTCTGTCAGGAATCCACTCCTGGCTTTTCTCGTAGCCTTGCAGGGTGCTGTTGTTCTCACCAATTCCCTCTTTGCTATCAACAGCAGCTGTGTGGGCTATCACTGCAACCTAGCCTTGTACTCACTCATTGGAGCAGTGCTCTCACACCCTCCTCCGGGGATTGGCACACTGGCCTTTAAGTACTGCATTCCCACAATCCTTCTCTGCCGAGCATAATCCTTCTTGGATGTTCACTGTGTTTGCCACAGCCATTTGTTTGGCTGCCTAGTTGCTGTTTCCATGTTCATGTTCGTGTTCCTTGTTCTTAGTTCCTGGTTCCTGGGGCCTGCTGCTCTCTCTCCATTGCAGTGGCTGTGCCCTGGTTCCTGTGCTGAAGCGGAGGATCTCCAGTGTTTACTTCAGCTCTCTGTTTCCTGAGGCCTGCTGCGCTTCCCATAGCAGAGGCCTGTCTACTGGTTCCTGGGGCCTGCTGCTCCCTCTCCATTGCGGAGGCCGTGTCCTGGTTCCTGTGCTGAAGCAGAGTATCTCCAGCGTTTACTTCAGCTCCCTGTTTCCTGAGGCCTGCTGCCCTTCCCTTAGCAGAGGCCGGTCTACTAGTCCTGAGGTCTGTTGCTCTCCCTCCTTGCACAGGCTCATTCTGGACTCCTGCGCTGATGCATTGGTTTACAATGCAATGTATGCAAAGCAATGGTTTGCTTTTCTAGCCCCTAGTTTGATCAGGTTATCTTTATCTATTATTACTACTTAGATTACAATCTAATAACATTTTAGGTTTGAAGTATGTGAAAATTCTAAGGGGTTCACAAACTTTTTCTTGCCACTGTATATGTATTAAGGATGTCACCAATTATTGTTTTCCGTTAATGAACGTGCCCTATATAGTTAGTGCCCATAGTAATGACCCAAGATTATTTTCTGTCCAGAAGGAGTAAGAATGTGCTCAGCAGGGAATTCTCAGAGTAGAAGCTTCAGATCTTAATCGGTTATCACAGAGAAAAATGTATCTCCCCCAACTAGAGATGGGTGAATCCGCCCAAATCTGTTTCCTGAATTTTCTCGCATTTTCAACCCAAAATCGGTTTCACGGTGTAAAATACGGATTTGGTCGGGTTTAATTTGCGTGGATACATCAAAAACCACCATTGGATACAACCCATGGATGGATTTTTAGAATGCAATCCACAGATTCAGCAACCCGTAGACAGGTTCTTAAGAATCCGCCATGGGATTGCTGAATCTGCGAATTGTATTCTACCAACCCGTCGGTGGGTTGTGGAATCTGCAGAATAGAGTAGAAAATCTGCAAAAGGAGAGTTGACATTTTTGAGATTGATCTGCTTAAATTTGTAGACCAAAGGAGCCAGCCGATCCACTCCGGATCCAAATTCGCCTTATCTTTACCCCCAACAAGGGTCCACCTGAGAGAGGGCATACAGGAGATTGCCAATCTAACCCATACTAAGGGAGACAGGCATAACTACATCCCGAGCATAGGAGCGAGAGCTACAAGGGGAAGAAGCACAGAGTAACCATATTGTTTGGCACCAGTTAATGTCTGAAGTGAAGCCGGTCTGTTCTATGGCGAGCATTATGAACGTCTGTGTACAGTATAAAACTCTCGTTTGCATTATAAAAGTTACTAGAGCCCATTATTATTCTATGTGCAGAACCACACCCAGCCTGCATGGAGCCAGCACCCTGAAAAGGTATTAGAGATCGAGCAATGCCCTATATATATCCAACTCAATGTAAACTCCTTTAGAGCCGGTAAATGAGGATTACAGTATTATATTCCATTCACTTGAATGAAAGACAGTGGTTTGTATGGATAATCACTGTTTTATTTATTTTCAAGCCTAGAATAGCAAACGTTTTTCCTACTTCATATATATATATTTTTTAATTAGGCACATTGCCATTACAGAAATATACTGAAAAAACAACAACTGTTTATTAATAAAATTTATGGAAACAAGCATATTGCTGTTACATCGTGCTTTTACATAGTATATGCCATATTCCTTCGGCATACGGCATGGATTTATTATTGGTTTTAAACAACATCAATAACATACTTGTATCTGTAATAGACATACAGCATCCAACACCCAAGTATACTGTGACACGTCGCACACATTAGCAGTCTGCTATTTGTGGGGACCTTAGTAAAATGGTGCTCTTATCTTTAGCTTGGTGGTTTATTATGTTATCATCAGTTTCCCCTCCTACAATTTCAAAGGCAGCTATAGCTGATATTAATCTTCTATAACAAAACATTAAGCTTAAGCGTATACCAATTTTATTTCTCAGCACATCTGTAACAAGAATTTCTTATCAACCTGATACAATGCTCGTCTTGCCACCCAATGCTGCCTTTTTCTGTCTGTTACTGTAATTTAGTTCTGTGAATTCCACTATGATAGTTCTTCACTGCAATACAAATTTGGTGCATGGAGGAGAACAACCGGTGACTCAGTTTCAAATGAAACTGTTTAATGAAAACATGATAAACTTCTATCAAACTTCTTAAGCAAATAGCCACCATAAGTAAATTGTATGTATCATATGAAAATGCTTTGCAAAAATAAAATGTGTGCAAGGAACTAAACAGTTTTTGTTACTGAACACAGCTCTGGTAATTTATTTTTTAGTTAAAGTTGAGATATATAACGGATAGCGGAAAACTAGCAGCTTACTAATGTATTTTTATATTGAAACTGATTGCTTGTGCTGCAGCGAGAGGCAAAATTCATATATTCTTTCACAGATATAGAGAAACATCATTCAAGAAATCTAATGCAGTCACTGACAGAAGATGGATGGAACTAAAACTTCCATAACGGTAATAGCCTGTGCAATCCACACTATCAAAGCAAAATAATGTCTCCATGAAATGGCTGCTTTACACAACTCACCAGAGAACCATGAGAATGGGCAGCCACCTGAATAAAATGTTATGGCCTCAGAATATGGGAGCCCCACTGGTAAGATGTCTATATTGTTATACTGTACCACTGGTTGGCAGTACCGATCCATTAATAAATTCACTTGTACTATTTTTTTATTGTCTTTTTTTAAAAAATAGTATTCATACATACAAAGTACAAAGACTGAATTAATTGAAGCAGCAAGTAATTACTTCAGACACATAATGTAGCTAGTTATTGCACCCGCTCATAATGCAGAATATCACAGAATACCTCACCATTATGTGCCAGCAGGTGCAATAACCATATCTGCATTGCTGTTCCTCTGTATCCGCATGCCATTGAGCAAACTGTTTAGTTCAAGCTAAGAATCATGTTATTTAAATTTCCTAAGAATTTGAGTCAATCCTCACACCGTCTTCATACTTGATCCTTAATATCCTAATTTTTTAATGCTGAATATTAAACTCTGCAGTGGAGTTTGGGGGTCACAACACACCATTAATATGCAGATCACATACAGTATTTGATAATTGCCTGCCTTCTGTTCTGCACTGTGGTCTTTAGAGTGCTGGGGTTCCAGCAGTACCAGAGTGACACGAGCCTTTGGAAATCCCAGGTCATGTGATCATCGCTCCTGATCGCAACCAGGCCCCCGGATGCCGGACACTGAAGTGGAGGCAGCTCCAATTCTGTTTAGGTTGGCCTGTCTGCTCAGTTGAAACGGACAGTCCGATCACCTCCTACAAAATCAGCAAGTGCCTATGAGGTAGTTGTTACGTCATAAGGGACCTCAGGCATGCCAGGGCACTGTAAAGGTTTTTTTTTACCCTTACCAAAGTGGTTTTTATTTTTAAAATCAGATTCTCCATGCAGGGGATATGTGTCTGAATTATTTAGTATCCGGTAGATTAAAATGGAGCCCAGTGCAGTCTAAATGTTACCATGCTAGCCTCAGAAACCAGAGATTAAGAAAATCAAGTTTGTAACACACACACACACACACACACACACACACACACACACACACACACACACACACACACACACAGAGCCCCTATCATGCTTAGGGGACAAGATACTAACAGAATATTACAGCTTCAACACTGTAACAATTAGTATGCCTTTACAATGGCACACCTTTGTGCAAAAACTAATATTTGGTACAGCAGATTCATTGCTCACAGACCGGTTGAACAGAAACGTGAACAAAGGCAGATAGTGCATTTATCTGTGAATGAACTGTATTTTTACATAAACATTTGAATGTCCAGCATTTAAACTGATTATATTATCGTGATTTCTATACTCAAAAATGTCAAAATGGGCTATGCAACACCACAGCTATAGACATAATTAGGCATGATGTCCACTAAATCTGCTGTAACAGAAGGTAATTAATATCTATCTTGGGCGGTTGAATGTTTAATGACCAAGATTAAACTATATAGAGCAGCATTAGATGCTTTTCCCACCTGCTGTCTGTTCTACATTGAAAATGCCAGGAAATCCATCCCTCTATTCCAAATATGCATTTAGGGCTAATTCAATATACTCCAAAGTGGTCAATCACACAGCAATTGTTCCCCCCCCCCAAAAAAAAACATGAGTCAATGGGGGTGCGATCAGCCACTTCAATGTACATTGAATTACACCATTAGTTCTTCAGTAAAGAATTATGGGGAGGACAAAAATAAAGAATAAGGCTCAACCCTTTGAGTTCCGGAGGGCATGCAGTACCAACGTGCCACTTCTGAGAGCAATCACAAACTGTAATTGATGCGTCTAATGATGGACAGAACATCGTCTTCTATTTCCCTTCCTGCTAGATTGCGTTCTGTGCTCCTCAGGACTGTTATATAGATTCACCTGGAAGACTTTATCCAGATTACTGCTTAAAATTGAGACAAGTGAAAGGTGGCTTAGGTGACACACACACACACACACACACACACACACACACACACACACACACACACACACACACACACACACACACACACACACACACACACACACACACAGACAGACAGACAGACAGACAGACACACACACACACACATATTCAGGGACAATACAAGGAGCTTTCAAAAGAACTATTCATCCCACGGGCAGTACAAAGGACTCGGGGCCATCCCTTAAGGTTGGAGGAAAGGAAATTTCACCAGCAACAAAGGAAAGGGTTCTTTACAGTAAGGGCAGTTAAAATGTGGAATTCATTACCCATGGAGACTGTGATGGCAGATACAATAGATTTGTTCAAAAAAAGGTTGGACATCTTTTTAGATGGGAAAGGTATACAGGGATATACCAAATAAGTATACATGGGAAGGATGTTGATCCAGGGATTAATCCGATTGCCAATTCTTGGAGTCAGGAAGGAATTAATTTTTCCCCTTAATGGGGTTTTGTGTTTGCCTTCCTCTGGATCAATAAGTAAGTATAGATATAGAATAAAGTATCTGTTGTCTAAATTTAGCATAGGTTGAACTTGATGGACGTACCTCTTTTTTCAACCTCATCTACTATGTAACTATGTAACTATGTAAGTACACCCAACCTCACACTGATGAGACCCAAAAGGGCGAAACAGCTGTCTGTGAGTGGGTTTAATGGCTTTGCATCTGATGCCAGGCTGTGTTTAAAACAGCAAGCATTGGCTTAAGGGTTCCATGTAATAATAGATTTAAGGCAAAAGGTGGCACTGTGTACTCATTTGCATGTAATTTCCCAGAATCCATTGCTGCAGTGGAAGCACTGTATGCTAGGTGATAATGGAGAAAAGCAGGGTTGCAGACCTGTCTAAGGCTACGTCCCCGCTGGCGCTGAGTGCGCGCATGCTTGGAGAGCGCTCCAAGCATGAGTGCCAGGTGTTCTCCGATTAAGCAAGCGCGTTTGGAGGGAGGAACAAAGGGGGGCGGCATTGCGGGCCAGCTGAGCGCGTGGGGAAGTATAGGTTTTTTGTTTATGTAAGCGTCGATCGTGGCTGAGCGCGCGCACCGCGTGAGCGGGGACTTACATATATCTATATTATATGCAAGTCTCCTCTGCAAGCGCCGCCCACTCAGCGCTAGCGGGAACTTAGCCTAAGACATGTGAATGTGCTCACAAGTAATATTTTTATCTGAGATTTTATATATATATATATATATAACATTCATATTGTCTTTCCTTTTGCACCATATGCTAGTCATTTTAAACATTGCATGCCTTTAATTCTACTATATATTATAATGGATTTATTGGTATTGTAAAGCTCCTCTATAATGATTACTGGTACCGTCTATAAATCTGGAAATTAATGGTCCAGTGAAAGAAGTGATCTTTAAAATACATATTTAATTAAATGATTACAATCAATATAGTGTGGGATAATGAGAACGATAATGGCATATCATTGGACTAAGTAAACACTGTAACCATCAAGCTGATTCAGCTTTAAATCATTCACAAAACGACTGTGTATGATGTTATGATGCATGCCGTTTGTCTCTGTCTTTCATTAATTGTTTACAAATCAATTTGACTATACCAAATGTATATTATTGTTTTAACTTGGAACACCAACCACACAGATTTGGTAATGTGTTCTCAAAAATCAATTCAACTACGTTGTTAAACTGAAGGGCTTGTGTTTTGAATTCTGATGATATCTCTGATAGATCTGGGATGTTAGAAATAAGTCACCATTAGAAAATAAATAGTTACTAGGAAATAGGAGCACAAAGAGCATTCAGGTCTGCTAATATTGGTAATCTACCATAAGGAAGAATTAAGGGTCATATTTAGTAAGCAGTGCTAAACTGTAGGGCACCTTGAGATTCCCACTCTCATGCCATAAAAAAAAAAACTTTCAGGAAACTACCCTGAATCCCAAGGTGGTCATTTTCATTCACAAGAAGGTTTCTTTTTCAAAGATTTAATTTTAAGGAATCACTGATTAAATATTATAGTTGCCATATTGTTCTAGTTTCTGCCAGCTTGGAACATATAGAACTAAATAGCATAGGTAACTTTAATGCTTAAACAGGCACCCTAGTAACCTAAGAAAATCCCTGGCACTCATTAAAAACAGACTCATGAAGTTACCACTGTGGGAGGAAAAGGACCCCCTCCCTAGACTCTCCTCTAGCGTTTTAATCTTTATTGTAATTAAATATGTGTTTTTATTAATAAATTAATAATTGTAATAATTTTAAGGGACAGATGTAGACTCAATTACACTTAAGGTATATATATAGTGCACAAGGACAGCAATTGTATACACCTGACGAAGCCATACGGTGAAACGCGTAGAGTGGGAGCCAGAAACTCAGATCAGTGAGAGGGAGGTGATCAGAGGAGATCAGGTCCAGATAGCAGCCTAATAGAGCACAGCCCCAAGTAACACGAGACGCGGCCCGTGATGTTACAACCAGGAAGTAAACGCCAGGTGATTGAGTGTAATGTTGCTGACTGCGGAATAGAATATGGACCCACAGGGCAGAGGTAGGGAGTAGTACACCGTCCTTGGTCTGGGATCAGAGGCCTGGGATGCATGGGTAGTCAAGTCCGGTTCTGTGACGACTCAGGAGATTCCTTCCCCTCCTTGTCCCTCTCTCCCATCTCCTGTTGCCAATTCTACTCCTTCCCATTCCTCTCCTTTGCCTTCCACCTCTCTCCCCTTGCCGCAGCGCGTTCCCCGCAGGTCTCGCATACCCACGCGGTCCCTGAGTCCCTCCTATGATCCGGAGGTAGGAAAAGCGGATGGTCACTACTCCTAGTAACACTACAAGCTAGTAAAATAAAAATGCTTTATTTAGAAAAAAAGGTTGGACATCATAGTAGAACCACTCTGACGCGTTTCATCCCTAGCATGGGACTTTATCAAAGAGTATATGGTTCAGTACACAGACACATCTTATATACATGTGAGCCACATCTGATTGGTCAAAACCAAATTGGACACAGCAGGTAGTAATAAACACATGATCCTCCCCACTCACTCTCTCCCGCGGTGCCCGCATTACCTTCCCCCGTGGTGGCATCCGTCCCGTTGCCTCCTCCCTCCGTGATGCCCGCTGTGCAGCGTTCCGCGTGCCTGGTGACGCGACCAGGTCGTGCGCTCCCTCAGCCTACGATGGGCACGCGCACACGCTCCTCCGCTGGTCTCCCTGATCCACCTGCTCCCTCCTCCCTGCCTTTGCATGCCGTCTCGCGGTCGCAGGTCACGCGTTCGTTCCCCTTCTCTGGGCTTCGTGCTCCTCCTGCGTCTTTCCCTTGCTCCGTGCGGTCCCTCTCTGTGTTACAACCTGTGTGCGCACATCCCAAGCTTACAGAGGGCGCGTGCACATGCTCTTCTTATCCTGTTCCCCATGTCTCCGCCTCCCAAGCCCTCCAGGCCATTCCCCTGACTGCCCCTTCTGTCTCCTCCTCTTCTCTCCCTGTCCTATCCCTGTCGTCTCCCACTTCTCTCTCTACTCCTCCCCTCTCTCCTATTGGTATGCCCTCCTTTATAACCCCTATCTGTCCACTTATTCCTCGCTCTGCATAGTTCCTGCATAGTTCCTGTTTCCCTGTGTGTACCTGACCTATGCTGTGCTCCCTCTGTGTTCCTGTTGTTTCCTGCTCCTGTGTTATCTTGGATTTCCCTGGCTTTGACCCCTGCTTGTCCTGGACTACTCTGCTCTCTGGTATCCCTTAAACCCTGCTACGCATACCTCTGGCTTCCTAGGACCTGGCTTATACTCTGACGATTCTAACCTCTGGACTCCTGGACATTGGCACACGGACACGACTACTCCTACGGACATCCCCAAGCGTTGCAAGTATAACTAACAACCCTTCCAACAGGCCCAGCAACGCCATACCACACTCCGGGCTTGCTCCCACTGCTGTGGGTGTGTGGTATCATACCATTCCCCCCTCAGTACTGGGGTCTAGTCAGGTCTGCGGGCATACAGGCGTGACATTATGCAGAGCCCAATAAACGCAGACCCCCCTGAGGTGGGTACAGTGGTGGAGATAATTATTCCTCTGGAAACCTTACAATTCGTTAGTACCCAGCTGTCCACTGTCTCCCAGCAATTGACTAATGTTTCCCTTCGAGAAAGCTCTCCGGCTTCAACGCCGCCAATGGCTACTTCCTACGCCAGCCCTGGCCCATGAATTCCCTCTCCGAACCGCTATGATGGGAACCCCCTCAACTGCCGCGGTTTCTTAAACCAATGTGAGGTGCAGTTTGAAATGTCCCCCTCCCTGTTTCCTACTGGTCGTGCTACAATTGCTTACATATACGCTCTGCTCACCAGAGACGCTCTCGCTTGGGCCTCTCCCATATGGGAGCGCAAATGCAAGATAATGCAAGATTACCAGTTGTTCAGACGTGAATTTCAACTTCTGTTTGATACTCCCGCACGGCGTGAGACAGCCGCTTTCTCCCTGTTCCATATTACTCAGGGTCAAAGATCAGCTGCCAAATACGCCATCGAGTTCCGTACACTGGCCGCCGAAGTACAATGGAATGATGAAGCTCTCACCGCCGCGTACTGGCACGGACTCTCCGATACGTTAAAAGACGATCTGGCTACTCACGTCCGGCCTACGTCCCTGGAGGAGTTCATCACCCTGAGCGTACGCATGGATCAGCGTACGCAGGAGCAACGGCACGAAAGACATTGTTCCCGTTCTTCTTCCCCTGTTGTTTCTCACAGGTCGCCCACTACTCCTCTCCTGGCCCTGAAGGCACCGGAACCTATGCAGGTCGGCAGTCAACAACTCCAGGCAACAGAGAGAGCGCGGCGGCGCCAGAACAGGCTGTGTTTCTACTGTGCTTCCTCGGAACATCGTCTCCAGAATTGTCCCTCGAAGCCGGGAAACGGGCACACCCAGTAAAGGTAGAGGGGCTTCTACTGGGTACTGTCTCTCCTAACCCCTCTCCTTCCGAAGCTCTCCCTAAAAAGTTCATGCTACCGGCCACCTTGGAGGGTCCCAACCTTGTCGTAAAGGTGGAAGCGTTCATCGATTCCAGATCGGGCGGTAATTTCCTGGACCAGCAGTTCGCATTGGAGAATCAAATTCCCATGGTCAGAAGGAAGAGCCCTATTGGCCTGGAGCCCATTGACGGACGACCGCTCCAGCCGGCCTTCATCATTTGGGAGTCTATTCCTCTTACCTTGACCCTGGCCGATGGTCACAAGGAGGTAATTGACTTTGACGTTTTCCAATCCCCTTCCGTACAAATTATTTTAGGATTGCCTTGACTACAATTCCACAATCCACGCATTGATTGGTCCGGTACTCTGCCTATCCAGTGGCCCTCGTCCACAGATGCTGTGCCAGTGGATCCTCCCGCGGTTGTGCTTGCCGGTCTGGACTCCGTACCTGCCGATCGGTTGGCCCTGCCTGCTCTGTACCATGAGTACTTGGACGTGTTCAACAAGGTACAAGCCGAGGTTCTTCCTCCTCACCGTCCGTACGATTGCCCTGTCGACCTCATCCCTGGGACTGTCCTGTCAAAGTCTAAGTCTTATCCACTCTCCATCCCGGAGACCGAGGCCATGACTACTTATATTCAGGAAAATCTGTAAAAGGGATTCATCCGCAACTCTACCTCTCCTGCCGGGGCTGGCTTCTTCTTGTGAAGAAGAAGGATGGATCACTGAGGACTCAGGATGGATCATCGACTTCCGCGGACTCAATAAGATCACGGTGAAAAAACGGTATCCTCTTCCGCTCATTTCTGAACTGTTCGACCGTCTCCAAGGGGCCTCTATCTTCTCAAAACTCGACTTAAGGGGTGCCCATAATCTCATTTGCATAAGGGAAGGAGACGAGTGGAAAACAGCATTTAATACACGTTCTGGACATTATGAATATCTTGTTATGCCCTTTGGGCTGTGTAACGCCCCGGCCGTGTTTCAGGAATTTATGAACGACATCTTCCGTGATGTATTGGGAACTTTTGTCATTGTCTATCTAGACGACATTCTTATTTTTTCTAAAAATCTGGAGGAACACATTCAACATACCAAACTTGTGCCCTCCAGGCTTCGTTCTAATCGTCTTTACGCCAAGATGGAGAAGTGTCTGTTTCACCAGGCTTCCACGGCCTTCCTAGGCTATATCATCTCCAGCCAAGGTTTTTCCATGGACCCTGAGAAGCTGAAGGCGGTTCTCGACTGGCCACTCCCTAATTCACTCAAGGCTGTGCAACTTTTTCTTGGCTTTGCCAATTATTACAGGAAGTTTATCAAAAAATGTTCTTCTATTGCTCTCCAATCACTGCCTTGACCAAAAAGGGCACCGACGTCTCATTCTGGTCACCTGAGGCCATTTCAGCCTTTGAGATTCTCAAGAAGGCGTTCATGTCTGCTCCCATTCTTCGTCATCCGGATACCTCCCTCCCCTTTACTTTGGAGGTTGACGCCTCAGATGTAGGAGCTGGCGCAGTTCTTTCCCAGAGGACTTCTCCCCAAGAGAAACTCCATCCTTGTGGTTTTTTTTCACGGAAACTCTCAGCAGCAGAAAGGAATTATGTCGGTAATCGCAAACTTTTGGCCATCAAGTTGGCTCTCCAAGAATGGAGACACCTTTTGGAGGGTTCTAAGGAACCAATCGCTATTCTCACTGACCACAAAAATGTGTTATATATTGAGGGGGCTCGTCGCCTAGGCTCCAGCCAAGCTCGCTGGTCACTCTTCTTTTCCCGCTTCAACTACACCATCTTGTATATTCCTGGGACCAAAAATGTTAAAGCGGATGCCCTTTCTCGTCAGTTTGCCTCTGAGACTGAAGCTAAAGAAATCTCGGAACCTATTCTCCTGGCCAAGTGCATAATTTCTGCTAACAACTTCGATGTGTTGGATGAGATCAACAAGGCACAAGCGCATATTCCCAGCAGGTACAGGGTACCAGAAGGACGTCTCTACGCTGCTCCACGTTTTCGTCATAAAGTGTTACTTTGGGGTCATTCCTCTAGAGCAGTTGGTCATCCAGGCTTCAAAAGGACGGCAGATCTCATTAAATGGACTTTGTGGTGGCCTAAGATGAATCAAGACATTCTCGAATTTACCTCCGCCTGTCCTGTATGTGCCCAGAGTAAAACCCTCCATCATAAACCTTCTGGACTTCTTCCACCACTTCCCATCCCTTAACAACCCTGGAAAAACATTTTGATGGAGTTTATTGTTGAGCTGCCTGTTTCCAAAGGGGTGAACACTATTTTGGTTGTGGTTGACAGGTTTTTGAAGCAGGCACACTTTGTTCCCCTCAAGGGTATTCCCAACTCTGCCACCTTGGCAGACGTCTTCTCCAAAGAGATCTTAAGGTTGCATGGTGTCCCCATTTCTATTGTCTCGGATCGGGGGTCTCAGTTCATCTCAAAATTCCGGCGGGCCTTCTCCCAAAGATTGGGTATCTCTCTCTTGTTTTCCTCTGGATACCATCCACAAACCAACGGTCAAACTGAAAGGATGAACCAAACTCTTGAACAGTATCTAAGATGCTTCATTTCGGACTCACAAGATAACTGGGTGGATATTTTACCATGGGCCGAATTTGCCATAAATTCCTTGAGGAACGAGTCTACTCAGGAGTCTCCTTTCTTTATCAACTGTGGCTTCCACCTCAGTAGTCTCCCTCTCTCACCTTCTCCTTCTGGTGTTCCTGCAGGCGACTCTCATATCACCAACTTACAAGAATCCTTGAAAAAAATCCTCAAGTCTTTAAAATCTGCGGTTGCCAAACAAAAAACTAAGGCAGATCACCACCGTCAAAAGGGTCCTTCCTTCAAACCTGGTGATCTGGTGTGGCTGTCTTCCAAAAATATTAGGCTCAAAACTCCTTCACCCAAACTGTCCCCTAGATTCTTGGGACCATTCAAAATCCTAGAGAAAGTGAATCCTGTAGCCTATCGCATTGATCTTCCTCCCACAATGAAGGTTCCGTCCGTGTTCCATGTTTCCCTCCTTAAAGAATTCATTCCCAGTCCTCATTTCCCGGACCCCTTTCGGAGACCCAATCCAGTGTCCACCCTGGGCCAACAGGAGTACGAAATACAGTCACTCATCGACTCTCGTCTGTCTAAAAATAGACTGCAGTTTTTGGTACACTGGAAGGGCTACGGGCCTGAGGAATGTTCCTGGGTACCTGCACATCACATCCACGCCCCAAGGCTACTTTCTCTATTTCATCAGAAATTTCCCCTCAAGCCGTGGTTGGATCACTCAGAGATTGATCCTCAAGGGGGGGGATACTGTGATGACTCAGGAGATTCCTTCCCCTCCTTGTCCCTCTCTCCCATCTCCTGTTGCACCTTCTACTCCTTCCCATTCCTCTCCTTTGCCTTCCACCTCTCTCCCCTTGCCGCAGCGCGTTCCCCGCAGGTCTCGCATACCCACGCGGCACCGGAGTCCCTCCTATGATCCTCCCTGCTCCCTCTCTCCCAAGGTGCCCGCATTACCTTCCCCCGTGGTGGCATCCGTCCCGTTGCCTCCTCCGTCCGTGGTGCCCGCGGCGCGGGTTTCCGTGCACCTGGTGACACGACCGGTGCGTGCGCTCCCTCAGCCCACAATGGGCACGCGCACACGCTCCTCCGCTGGTCTCCCTGATTCACCTGCTCCCTCCTCCCTGCCTTTGCATGCGGTCACAGGTCACGCGCGCGTTCCCCTTCTCTGGGCTTCGTGCTCCTCCTGCGTCCTTCCCTTGCTCCGTGCGGTCTCTCTCTGTGTTGCAACCTGTGCACGCGCATACCCTGACTGCCCCTTCTGTCTCCTCCTCTTCTCTCCCTGTCCTATCCCTGTCGTCTCCCACTTCTCTCTCTACTCCTCCCCTCTCTCCAATTGGTATGCCCTCCTTTATAACCCCTATCTGTCCACTTCTTCCTCGCTCTGCATAGTTCCTGTTTCCCTGTGTGTACCTGACCTATGCTGTGCTCCCTCTGTGTTCCTGTTGTTTCCTGCTCCTGTGTTATCTTGGATTTCCCTGGCTTTGACCCCTGCTTGTCCTGGACTACTCTGCTCTCTGGTATCCCTTGAACCCTGCTACGCATACTACTTCGCTTACCTCTGGCTTCCTAGGACCTGGCTTATACTCTGATGATTCTAACCTCTGGACTCCTGGACATTGGCACACGGACACGACTACTCCTACGGACATCCCCAAGCGTTGCAAGTATAACTAACAACTCTTCCAACAGGCCCAGCAACGCCATACCACACTCCGGGCTTGCTCCCACTGCTGTGGGTGTGTGGTATCATACCGTTCCCTCCTCAGTACTGGGGTCTAGCCAGGTTTGCAGGCATACGGGCGTGACAGGTTCCCGGGTGGAGGCAGGTGGGAGGCAAGGGGTAGTATGGTCCAGTGTCAAGGCAGGCAGCAGGCAAGGGGTAGTCAGGTCCAATCAAAATCCAAGCACAGACAGGCAAAACAAAGGAAAAGGCAGAGCTCAAGCGGGACAAGGTACAGAGTACTTTGCACGAGCAAAGGAACTGAGGGCAGGAATGCCAGGAAGCAAAATGGCCACTGTAGAATAAGTGATTGTGTGAGGTCATATCCTGTCGGCAACCATCTTGGATGTTCAGGCAGATCCCCGGTGTTCCCCTGCAGCAGGATGAGGGGGAGAGAGCTATATTGCATCAAAGACTGTGCAGGACCCACCGAGGATCACCAAACATCTATATACATTGCCCATTTTTACTGTTGGAAATTAGGAGATTTGATTGCTTGCTTGTTTTTGGAAAAAGAAAAGAGAGCATCATTGTGTATATGTTTTAATACTTTTATTTATTTCACTATATTAGATACTATTCACAATTGTAACACTTATTATGGTAATATTGATGCATCAATTTGTACTTTATAGTGCTCCCCATCACTTTTATTTCTGTATGCTTACGAACCTAGAGGTTGTTCCTGTTGGGTTTTAGAGCAGCTACTTATTTAGTTAATATTTCACTAGCACTGGGTTATTTTTCTCACTTTACAGGTGTTATAGCTGTCAATTGCTGTGGGAGCTTGACTCATGACATGCAGGAGTTGGCGGCCCAGGCAGCAAAAAGGTAAGTGCCTGTGGGCGGCAACATTTTAAATCCGCCGCTGCCCAAAATGCCTTGCCACTGTGGATGCAAAGAATTGTGGGAGCTCCTCACCTCTACCACATGCAGCACTTATCATCTGAGATCTGACTCCAAAACACTGTTCATGGTCTCAAGGTTCAACAAAGTATCCGGCCGCTCCTCCTTCTCTTACCATGCACCTCTCAACTGGAACAACCTCCCAGAGACTCTCACAGCCAGAACCAGTCTAAGTTCTTTCAAAACTAAGGCTGTCTCACATTTTAATCTGGTCTGTAACTGTTACATACACCTATAATATATATTATCATTAACTGTGCATGCTATGTCTTGTATATAATGTATAACCTGTTCACTTATGTAACTGTGTTTGTAACCATGTATTATTTGTCATCTTAACTTTATACCCAGGACATACTTGAAAACGAGAGGTAACTGTCAATGTATTACTTCCTGGTAAAATATAGCCTTGAAAGCTCCTGGTGTAATTATTAGCTGTACCACCCACACTAAAGTGCAGTTAAGGGCCTAAGTAAGTGCGTAGTCCCCACACGGGCTCGGTAATCCATTATAATGCCTAAGATCCCCCATTACATATTTTTGGGGGCAAACCTCTTGGAGGCACCTCACAAACCCTTAGAAATTCCTGAACTCCCTATTGGCAATCACTGCCATAGAAGAAAGAAAATCACTTATTTGAAAGCTGCTACCTAACTGGACCCTATGTTTTGGAGATCTATGTGAATTTGCAGGGTTTCATTTTGGACATTTCTGAAGATATAGGTATGGACATTGAATAATTTTACATATATTGTTAGGGTAATTAATTGTTATGTACTGGCATTAAACTTATAGCGCCTCCGAAATGTTGTCCTTTAGCTGGGTTTCACTGGGTATCTATAAACACACATAACGTTTGGTATTTCTACATAGACCCTTAAAACTCTGTAACGGGCACGTGCTGACATTATATTACCCTCATCTGGTTCATCGTAAAAGGTTTTAAAAGGATGTACTGTTGTTTTCAGCACATGTAATGGTTTATATGTTCTTTTTCAAAAGGTTTCTGCAGTAACTTCCCAGAAATTTTATGTAATTACTATTATTATTGGTTGATTTTCAAAGCTTGTATAAATCCCTGCTCAACACATAGGGAAAATGTTTTTCCATGCAAACCCATAAGTGTATCTCTTCAAAAAAAATGCAAAAGAAGGGCAGCAGTTCTAAACAACTCATGAAATTATTATCGATTTAAGCCAGTTAGGCTTCTGTATCAGTTTGATGATGGAGCAATGGGACTTACTGCACTGTTGGTTGTGTAAAGTTACAGAAAGCATGTTAAATAATAATATACTTATTTTTCTTAACTGACATCCCTGACTCTTGTGTATTAATAATGGATAGGAAATAATTCTCTGTACAACACTTGAGAAATCCAGAAAGAAGATACGATAGAGATTTGTCTGCTTGTGTTGTTACATCAAAATCAGGCCATACCTTAAAATGTCAAATTCTCAAAGATAGTAAGTACTACATAATGGAGGCAGACTGAATGTATGGTCCTAAGTTTGTCTTTTCCACCTTACTTATGTAGCGGTCATGTAAAATGGCTACAGTCATCTCTCCTGCTGACAGTAAGGCCTGGTAAGTTGTGGGCATGCCAGCAGTAATTATGGAGGTTTGCCCTCATTCCCTGGTGGGGTGCCCTGTGTATGGATGGGAGTAGTCACATGCTCTGACTCCATGGTTAGTGATGTCAGAGGTGTGTCAGCTTCCAGAGTATACATAAGGCACAGCACTGAGTCTAAAGTTAGTTCGGTCAGAGATCTGCATCCAGTTCAAGTTCAAGTACTAGCCTGAGTTAATAAGAGTTCTAGTTATGTATAGTAACTGAGAGGAGACTGTGTCCAGGGACCTGGCACAGGGCGTGATCCCTGCGGGGATAGGGAATCCCTAATTAAGGAGAAGATACACCTTTTAAAGGGAGGCACTGACGGCAGAATGAGTGGCTAAGAATATACTGCGAGGGGCAGCTAGCCCACATCAACCAATAAAGATGTTCTCATTCACAAACCCTCTCGTGTACATGTGTGGAGTGAATGTACTGTACAGAGAGGAGCACCACGGAGGAGTTCCTCAACAGGATCATCCCCTTGCGGACGCAGGGACCCTGATGAGGTGGAGGCGCTGCACTGGAACTAGGTGAGACTCAGCACACTACCTCAGCTGCCTGTCTGGACGGGTCCTCCCCACACACCATCATGTGGGAGACTCAGGAGTCCTGTTGCCAACAGGTGCACCATCAGACACTACCACACTGTAATGGGGGCCGGTTAGACCACAGGGGCCAATGTGACATTGGGTGGGTCAGGCCGGTTCACAAAAACCGTTACATTTGGAGGCGAGCTGCTGAGATCAGATCTGTCATCAGGACAGGCTCTAGCTAGGCACACTGGAAAACAGGGAGAGAGTCTGCTGCCACTCTGTGCTGCGTAGGGACGGACCTAGGGGTGGTCAGGGGGCTGACGGGATATTGTCAGTTCGCAGGGATGACCTAGGGGCCTGAAAGGAGTGAGGGGTTTGGAGCCGGGCTATAGCTGACCGAGTCACCTTGAGGCAGTGCTAGTTGGTAGGACGCCAAAAGGGATAGCCTGTAACTTGGTCAGGAATCCTGGAGAGGGTCTGCGCTAGGCTGACCAAAAGAGGTAGACGCCCCAAGTACTGCATGGCAGAGCCAGAGTACCTAGCCCATTCCAGACACTTACCATAGGGAGCACAGACTGGGAGGAAGGAGCCACAGCAGACACTGAGAGAGTGAGCCTAGCCTGAGGTAGTGCAACATGAGTCCAGCCTAGTTCAGGTACACATGTGGTGGTGCATCTGAGCAACTCTTTATTGTACTGATGTGGAGGCTGCCCCGCAGAGCGGAGTCCCATGTAAGATAACTGTTACGAGAGAATGGAGGATCCGCGTGGTGCGGAGAACACAAAATGGCGACCAGAGGCTGATGGGGAGGGCACCCGTGGCGTGCACCCCACTGAAGAGCAAACTGTCGCCGAGTTATCGTTAACCAGTCTGCTCTGGAGCGGAGCGAAGGCTGTGGCTGCCCCGTTTTTATCCTGTCTGGGACACCGAGGGGCCACCCTTGAAGAATGTGAGGAAATTGTAATAATTGGGGGAGAACCCCGCGAGGAGAGCAAACAAAATGACTTTTTGGGCTTAAAAGCCAACCAAAATGGCGGTTCCCGCTTGCTAGGGAAACCGCATGGGACAGTCACAGAAGAAATGGCTGATGCGGAACTTGCAAAGAGCTGGCCGGGAATGGCGAGAACAGCAGAGCCCCGCCCTGATGAGGGGCATGGCGCGAAAGCTATGGCTGCGCCTTCATGGACAGTGACTAACTCAGCCCCTGTGCTGAGTCAACCGCTTAGTCTATGGGACCCTCCCCTCATTTCCACCAGGGGGAGTGACTTTCAACTATGGCCTGTGGGAATGCACCCACTGGGCCCAGGGACTGATATCCAGACTGCGCCACTACAAAAAGTAGTTCCGGCCGCGGAAATGATTTGCAAGAAAGAGGGATATTTTGCACGCAAAGCTGCTGCAAGGAGAAGGCGGGAACTAGCCGCGGGAAAAGAATCCAGCTCTGAGGAGGAAGTTGGCGCGAAAACGCAGACCGCGCCCACCAGGACTGAGAAAGGCGCGGCCTTAATTAAGGGGCATGATATTCCCCTGTGGGATCCGCCCATAATTGCAACCCCTGGGGGCGGGTTCCAGCTATGTCAGCGGAAGGAGGAGCCGAAGCAGGAAGTGGCTGGCCCAGAAGCTTCTACCGGTCAGTTGCGAGGAACCACTGACGTGGAGAGACCCACACTGAAAGTGGTCCCCACAAAAAGAATGGCCTGCCCCTCCGCTGTGGGAACTATGGTCTCCACCCAGCCCTACTCAGTACCCGGCGGGCTACTAGTAGTAAGGGTGGCTAACACAGAGACGGTGGTCGGGCTCTGCCTACAATGCGGGCTGCCCGGAGGCACGGTCAACACGGCGGCACGTTGCCAACATTGCGGGACACTGTACTTATGGCCTATGCCAACATTTATACCGATACAATCGGCTGACCCCCCGGGGGACCAGGCTAGACGAGCCGTCGAGTCCCCTGGCGCACTGTGGATAGGACGTGCGAGTCCCGGAGACAGGGGGCTGGAGCCGGTCAAGTCGGCTGGGTCGGCCGCAACCGAGACAGTCGGGTCACCTCCTGACCGCAACGAGAAGGGAGAATACTCGGACGAGGATCTCCGTGAACTAGCGGAGGTGACATCGAGGCCCAGGATAGAACCGGGGAGGACGACACCCCGTGGTACCAGCAGCTGTCAGAAAGACAGGACGTCTCCCGCAGATCGGCGAGCCGAGAGACGGAGTCCCTCCGCCTCAGAACGTGGCGTCAACGGACGAGAGACACCGGCACCCCTGCAGACGGGTAAGAGGAGTCCCTTCACTTACCTTGCCCCAGCAGACGGTGTAGGAGCGGAGAGGCCATGCCAGGCCGCAGGCGCACGTGGAGAGACGGCATCACTTCCGGAGAGGACGACGCCGGAGCTTCCGGATGTCGTCATTGAAGAAGAGATCCCGAATGGGGGTCCAACCCGCGATGACGGTGTTTCCGGTTCCGGGGAGGACATCACTTCCGGTGGCGACAGCGGAACCCCGAGGAAGAATGCAGCGACGCTTCGGCGATCGGGGGAAGGTCCCCGATCACCTACAAGGCCCAGGAGTTGGATGGGCGATCCAAGGACTGAGGAGGGTGAGATATCCTCATTGGACCAGTCTACGGACAGCCAGGAATGGGTCGTAACCCCGTGGGGTCCAATTTCTTGCCCATCCGCCCAATCCCACGCCCTAGCTAAAACCCCTGCCCCAATCACACGGTCCCCGGGTTCCCCGCCTAGTTTGGAATCTGTGGACATATCATCAGGGGGAGAAGGGAGACGGACTGGGGAAAGACAGCGCAGTGGCGCTACGGAGGGTGATTCTCGGGGAGGGGGAGAATTGAGAGTGGTCACGACAGCACCCGAGCCAGTGATAAAGGCCCCGGGGTCTTCCAGGTGGTCTCTACCGCGATCGGCACGGTCATCAGGGATATTTTCTATAGATGATGATAGGGAGTCAGGGAGGTCAAATAGATTCAGAGAGAACCGTTGGTGGGCCCCACTATTCGAAGGGTACTCCGCCTGGATGGACCGCACTCGGTTCCTCATCCGGCGAGAAGATGTAGTGGATTACTGGTGGGCTGTGGGAGAATTCACACCTGAACAGAGGGACAGAGAGTTGCAGGAGCGGTGGCTGCAGATCGAGAATAGGGAGATAGAACCCATGGGCCCAAGCATCCTATCAGACCCCGTGGACCCTGATGAGCCCCTATCATGGGTGTTGCCTGGGAGGCCAGGTAAGGCTGACCTGACTAGGATAAGTAGGGCCGAGAGGACCATAATGGCTCGGTATAAATCTTCCCACGGGTTGGAGTACCCGTATGTCCCTGAGCCTCTCATGGATGAGATAGAGGACAACCGGGATAGGTGGCTTAGGGAGGCCATTGAAATGCACTTAGTAGGAAGAGGGAGTTCCGTGATAGGGAAGGCCGAGGAGCGCATAGAGCATTTAGTGCGGGTATGGGGCATTGGCAGAAACATTTATAAGCACAGGGTGACATATAGGCCTGAGAGGGGACTGCCTAGGCACTATCACGTCACAGTCATAGATATGGGCGGAAGAGAGGTCAAGAAACCTGACCCAAATCACTATTTTTAGGGGGTACTAATACATTACGCGGGTTCGTGGCTGCTGGTCGGGGCGGGCTTGGCGGAATGTACTGTAGTCATTTTTGTTATACACCATGAAGATTTGTATGAAAAGTTAACCAATTATGTGTTGTATTTCAGTGCTTCCTGGAAAAGGGTATACGTGTACAAATTTAGGTCCCAGCGAGGACGATGGGATTCACCAGGGGGAGAATGTAGCGGTCATGTAAAATGGCTACAGTCATCTCTCCTGCTGACAGTAAGGCCTGGTAAGTTGTGGGCATGCCAGCAGTAATTATGGAGGTTTGCCCTCATTCCTTGGTGGGGTGCCCTGTGTATGGATGGGAGTAGTCACATGCTCTGACTCCATGGTTAGTGATGTCAGAGGTGTGTCAGCTTCCAGAGTATACATAAGGCACAGCACTGAGTCTAAAGTTAGTTCGGTCAGAGATCTGCATCCAGTTCAAGTACTAGCCTGAGTTAATAAGAGTTCTAGTTATGTATAGTAACTGAGAGGAGACTGTGTCCAGGGACCTGGCACAGGGCGTGATCCCTGCGGGGATAGGGAATCCCTAATTAAGGAGAAGATACACCTTTTAAAGGGAGGCACTGACGGCAGAATGAGTGGCTAAGAATATACTGCGAGGGGCAGCTAGCCCACATCAACCAATAAAGATGTTCTCATTCACAAACCCTCTCGTGTACATGTGTGGAGTGAATGTACAGAGAGGAGCACCACGGAGGAGTTCCTCAACAGGATCATCCCCTTGCAGACGCAGGGACCCTGATGAGGTGGAGGCGCTGCACTGGAACTAGGTGAGACTCAGCACACTACCTCAGCTGCCTGTCTGGACGGGTCCTCCCCACACACCATCATGCGGGAGACTCAGGAGTCCTGTTGCCAACAGGTGCACCACCAGACACTACCACACTGTAATGAGGGCCGGTTAGACCACAGGGGCCAATGTGACATTGGGTGGGTCAGGCCGGTTCACAAAAACCGTTACACTTACGTAGAACATGATAAAAGAAAGGTCTTATTAATGCATATGCTACAGTCATTCTAAAGACCAAATTGTTTACTATAATAAGGGTAAATAGTAAATACATGAAACTGCAAGTGATTACTATACAAACTACTTCACACATTTTCGACAACATTTTAATTTCATGAATAAAATAACCAATGAAGAATCAATTGCTAAATGTTGTATTAAAAAAGGTTGCCACTATATAAATAGAACACATCCTCCAAAACAAAAGTTATTGGGTAACATGCCCAAATGCATAAACAGGTACATACAAAATAAAAGTTGCACCTCCAATTTGATTGTTACATAATAGATCATTATTGCACAAAGGCAAGTGTGGCACACATTTAAAGCAATATTTTTTTGTGATAACTCATTGTCAAGCATGAAATGGCAAAATGTGTTTGTCTCACATTTAATGGAAAATATTTAACACATGTCATAGGTCTTCGATCACATGGTTACTGACTGGCCGTTGCTGGTTTTCATGCATTTTTATATCTTGAATGTAATAAACAGTACACAGTGCTTCACAAAACCAAGAAAATAAGACAAATAAATATTTATAGCCACGTTTTGGTTTGTCCTTCTTCGTTGAGAGTTGGACTGCTGTGTTTTTTATTAAATAATTTTGTTTACTGTGGACTTTTCTCAAATGTTTGCATGGCGTGGTAGCAGAAAGGCACAACGGGAACTATATTAACCTTCCACACTGCTGCAAGCTCACGGAAATTAATTGTGGCAACTAATAGCCAATTTACCACCTCTTTGTGCAGCTACAATATTTTGCTGGAGTGAAGAGACCACGGAGTTTAGCATTACAATGTTTTCTGAATTTGTCCCTTGCTTTCATCGCTAGTCCACATATCACAAAACAAAAACTGATGTCTCTGAAGTGATGACAGTAGTCATATGGAGTTATAGGTGTTGTTCTGGCTCTGTTTTATGTTTTATGATTGTTCCACTAGTTATCAAACGTTCAGAGTGAAATTTCTTCAAAACATGAATTATACTAAATCCAGGTACAGCATGGTCATATTTTAATGAACACCTCTTTTAAAATAAAGGTATAACTCTGAAAATAAGAATTACAGTTAGTCACTCAAGTATATTTTCAACTTCCTGAATTGCTAAAGGAAGAGGTTCTATAATACAAAACCTGACTGTAACATTTGCATATAAAGTGGCTTTTCTGCTGAGCAACTAATATACACACTTCTCATAAAAAAGAGATTGTTTAATACCTAGATCCACACAATAAAAAGCCATCCTGGTTATCATTGAAAAATGATGTTTATCTCCAAACAAAGGAGAGGAAAATCCTGTTGCTGATGCTAAAAGATGATTTCATTTTAAAGCAGCAAAATATGTGAAATCTTATATGTTTTTTATAATAACTCAGTTCTGTAGTACTTAAGTAATAATCCCCGAAGAACAGGGCATTACTGGCCAATAATGCCCTGTTCTTCATGGATTATTACTTAAATAATGTTTTAAAATATATATTTTTGTATTTTTTATTCAACTCTTAATGTTATTTTTAATACTTTTAAAACATCCTTTGATTTCTATAGCAGGATTTAACCCGCCTCCCAAGCAGGGCAAGATCTTTGCAACACTTTCTGGTTTGTGATAAACAATAGATAATTTTACCTTAGTAATATAAGGATAAATTGTAGCTGCTGAGTTACACAGCCTGAAGGACTGATTGAAACTTAAAGGCACCCCCCCCCCTCTGGTGCTCTCCCAGCCTACCCAGACCTGCGATCGGGTGTCCCGCTTCGTCTGCCTCCTGCAGCAAATCTCGCAGGCCGGCGAATGCTAGCGTTCCATTTAGGGGAGCGCAGATCACACTAAGCACTAAATGCCGTCCCCGCTGGTCCCACCTTCACACTACGTGCGGTGACGTCACCGTCGCACAGCACGAACCCACTAGGCGCGGCACCAGCGCACAAGCTTCCTCACTCCTCTACTTAACTGGTACACCTGTGTTGATACACTCCAGACAAACACCGAAAGGCATAATCGGGAGTATTCTGCATGTTCATTGGACTGCTTTGCTTTATATGCTCAGCCTGCCCTCACATTGGCTGAGCATAATCTCTTGTTTGTGCGCTGTGTTCACTACAGTCTTAGCCTCCTGTCTGACCTTTGCCTGATCTTGTCCTGTTTTGCCTGACCGTGTTAGCTTTCTGGATTCCGCACTTCTCCGCTCCTGACCCTGGCTTACCAACGACGATCCGCACCTCTCCGCTCCTGACCTCGGCTTACCAACAACGATCTGCACCTCTCCAATCCTGACCCCGGTTTACCAACAACGTTCCGCACCTCTCCGCTCCTGACCCCGGCTTACCAACGACGATCCGCACCTCTCCGCTCCTGACCCCGGCTTACCAACGACAATCCGCACCTCTCCGCTCCTGACCCCGGCTTACCAACAACGATCTGCACCTCTCCAATCCTGACCCCGGCTTACCAACGATGATCCGCACCTCTCCGCTCCTGACCCCGGCTTACCAACGACAATCTGCACCTCTCCGCTCCATATCCCGGCTTACCAATGACGATCTGCACCTCTCCGCTCCTGACCCCGGCTTACCAACGACGATCTGCACCTCTCCGCTCCTGACCCCGGCTTACCAACAACGACCTGCACCTCTCCGCTCCTGACCCCGGCTTACCAACGACAATCTGCACCTCTCCGCTCCATATCCCGGCTTACCAATGACGATCTGCACCTCTCCGCTCCTGACCCCGGCTTACCAACGACGATCTGCACCTCTCCGCTCCTGACCCCGGCTTACCAACGACGATCTGCACCTCTCTGCTCCTGACCCCGGCTTACCAACAACGACCTGCACCTCTCCGCTCCTGACCCCGGCTTATCAACGATGATCCACACCTCTCCAATCCTGACCCCGGCTTACCAACAACGACCTGCACCTCTCCGCTCCTGACCCCGGCTTATCAACGATGATCCACACCTCTCCAATCCTGACCCCGGCTTATTAACGATGATCCGCACCTCTCCGCTCCTGACCCTGGCTTACCAACAATGACCTGCACCTCTCCAATCCTGACCCCGGCTTACCAACGACGATCCGCACCTCTCCAATCCTGACCCCGGCTTACCAACGATGATCCGCACCTCTCTGCTCCTGACCCCGGCTTACCAACAACGATCTGCACCTCTCCGCTCCTGACCCCGGCTTACCAACAACGATCCGCCCCTCTCCGCTCCTGACCCCGGCTTACCAACGATGATCCACACCTCTCCGCTCCTGACCCCGGCTTATCGACGACGATCCGCACCTCTCCAATCCTGACCCCGGCTTACCAACAACGGTCCGAACTTCTCCAATCCCAACCTTGGCTAAAGTACCTGCAATGATCCGCACCTCTCCAATCCAGACGGCAAGTATCACTGACAATCCTGACCTTTCCTATCCTGACCTGGCGACCTCGACCAATCTACACTCCAGACGCGCCCTCGCAGCTGTGGGTTGGCGTTGTATTAAATCCCCACGCCGGCCTCGTGGTCACGCCTTGTTTGTGGTTAGCGCATCGTGACAGTTAGATACACAATCAGGATTTTTACAGAACAATAGCACCAAACGATTGCCAGCTTACTGTAGGTAAGAATATAGAATTATACATTGTCACATATTTTACATATAAAATAAAGGGAAAAAAAAGGGGGGGGGGGGAAGTAGTATTGCTGCTTTAAAATTAAGCAACTAAAGCTGCGCTTATAGTGCCGGCGACGGTGACGCGACGGTCGCTGGAAAATCAAATAGAGATAACTTCCAGCGATCGCGACCAATCTGTCGCTCCGTCGCAACATGCTTACTATAAGTGCACACGACGACGGCAATGCATTTGTTTTGCCGCGACGTTGCGTCGCTGTCACTATAAGCGCAGCCTTAAGAACCAATGTACATATGGAATACTTCACATTTGTTTTGTTTGAATATAAACTACAGGTTTACTTATTTTATGTCTGGGAGTTGCGTTTTTTCGGTGTTCAAGGATCACTTATAGTAAGTACGTTTCAAACGTGTTTTATATGATTTATATTTCATGGTACTTACTGGCAAAAAGACGTTCTTTTTTTATTTATTTTGTATTTGCAGGAGTTTGCCAGATTCCTGGTCATCCATTATTTGGGACAAGAAAAGGGAAAGAGTAAAGATACACACAACCAGGATTCCAATAGTCCCCTGTCCCTATTAGTCTGCTGATCCCACAAAGTTAAGTTGCTGTATTGTTTCCCCAGGATGGAGCACCAGTAAGTATGTGCTTAAAATATTCCCTGGTGCGATTGCTGCTTTACTGCAAATTTGAATCTCTTAGCCAGAACTGTTTATTTATTTTGTACTGGTGCACAAATTATGCACAAGAACTTGATGCACACTATCACGAGCTCTTTATACTATAATTCTCCATGTACCCAATCTTAAAATACTCCACTGCAAGCAGGGTAAAAATTGAGCAAAATTACCTGGTACATTGACACTAGAAGATGCATATTTTAACATATTTTCAGCATCAACCTACCAAACATTTAGGGAGCTTGATACTTAACACCATGGAAGCACTTGAAGCTGAACATCTGACACTCTGAATTGATTGTTACTGGCCACATTTCTTCTATATGAGGAATTATCATCAGGACTGCAAATTATATTTTAGAATTCTCCTTAAATTCTTTTACTTTCAAGTTTTGGAGTATAAAAGAAAATTGAGGATATGCAGACTAGGTAGTGCTGAAAGAAGTACAAACACCAAGTTGAAAAAGAAAATTGATCTAATAAGTGTAGCCACCCTTTGGGCACTGCTATTTAGTATAAGGAGTTAAAAGCCTTAATGGGCTAACTGTATGGGATCACTCAGGATACCCCCCTCAATATCATGTGATGTAGGATGATTTGCAGAAAGTATAGCCACTCCCCAATAGGTCTCGTGACCAGTAATGTCATCATAAGGAGATAGGAAGGTGTATAGAGCTACCCTGAATGTTCTAGAATCAGGTTCCTTGTGAGTGGCAATTGGAGAGGGCCTCACTGTAAGGTTGGGGCCATGGTACAGCACGCTGAGCGAACAGACTGCCTTAAGGCAGTGTTCGCATCCATGAGGCGCGCAGAAGCGGGAGAGGACGCGTGTTGCGCAATAAATTAATTCAAACTGATTTCTTGGCACGACAGGACGGTCACGTGAGCGGTTCGGCAATGAGGGAGAACCAGCTCCGTGACGCCCCTCAGCATATCCCCCATGGCCCGTCCACCATGGCCAGGTAAGCGCCCGCTCACTGACCAGCCTCCGCACGGGCGAAGGCATCATGACTCCAGTCTATGGCTGCGGACATAGTGCACGCGGCCCAAACAAATTCATGTAAGTGCACCAGTCCGGGCATGCTGCGAGAGTCAGTGCGACAGGATTTGGAGGAGACAAACATTATTTTTTCTTTGCGCGACTGCCGCGTCACATGAGTGTTTTCACCAATGAGGGAAAACCAGCCTGGTGATGTCATGGCGATGCCTCCCCATCGTGTGCATAAATGGAGTCCACAAATCGCTCAACGACAGGCGCGCGCGCCTACTTGCGCTCTGTTGAGCGCGCACTACGGCCCCAGCCTAAGTAATATAACTTTGTTTAAGTGTATAGTTAGATGCACTAAGGATGTCTTGTCACCTTTATTGTTTTAAGTTAGGGATAGTTTTAGTGCCTATAGTAATGGTCCAAGATTGGTCTCATTTGGGAAGAGGAGAGGGCCTGTGCTTAGCAGGTGTTTTCAGAGTACAAGCTCCGGAGCATAATTGGGTCAGCCCCATCGGTAGGTCCTTAGTAAACTCCCAATCCAATTTGCATGGACGAGGTAAGCAGTACACAGAGTGACGGGATACTGATCCCTGAGAAGCACAGTGTAATCCCGTCACAGTGGCCCACTTGAGATGGTGCATCATTGATGCTATACAGGAGATTGACAATCTAACCAATACTAAGGGACACAAATATAAGTACCTCCCCAGTGCATGAGTGAGAGCTACCAAGGGGATGAAGCCTAAGTACCTAATGTAGGAGTGAGAGCTACCCAGTGGTATAACCACCATGCTGCCAAACACCGCAATGTGTGTGTGTGGAGGTGGGGGGGGGGGGGGAGTGCTCTGTGCATCTGCTTGCTGTGGGGGCGGGGCCTTCACTGAACACAGGCTACGCCTCCCCCTGCCTATTTCCCTGCCCCCCGCACGGCTGAGCTCTTAGACAGGGAAGGAGCAGCCTTATCTCTCCCCCCCCCCAACCCCAGGTAAATAAGTGTGTATGTGTGTAGAGGGGGGATTGTGTGTGTGTGTGTGTGTGTGTGTGTGCGCGTGTGTAGGGGTGATTGTGTGTGATTGCAGGGTGGATTGTGTGTGATTGCAGGGGGAATTGTGTGTGTGTGTGTGTGGGGGGGGGGGGAGATGTGTATGTATGTGTTTGTGGAGGAATGGAGTTTGTGGAGGGGATTGAGTGAGGAGTGGGGCTGTGTGAGGGAGAGAAGAGGGGGGAAGTGAGTGAGAGGGAGTAAGAAAGGGGATGAGACATGGGGGGGAGTGAGGGGGACAGTAAAGGTGGGGGGAGTGTGAGGATGAGAAGGGGGCTGTGAGGGGGTGAGTGCAAGGTGTGGCGTGAGAGGGGCGTGCTTGCAAGGCTGCTCACCTGGGGACCCCAATGTAAACTAAATGTATTTTGTTTTTGTTTAGGGGGCCCTTTCAAAAAAAATTGCAGGAGGGCCCAAAAAAATGTAGTTATGCCACTGGAACTACCAGGGCAAGAAGCACAGAGTACCCTATTATTTGTCACGCGTTAATCAAGTGAAGTACGTGTTGTATGTGGAGCATTATCAATGGCTTTTAATAAAGCTCTTGTTCATACAATAAACATTCTTGACGCCCATCATTATTCTATCTGATTATCCAGACCCAGCATGCACGAATCCAACACCCTGACAAGGTATCGGAGACTGAGCAATGCCATGTATACTGTAAGTAGTCCATCTGATGTAAATTTCTTTAGAGAAAGACAAGGAGGATTACACAGGGATGGGGTCCCCTATTGTGCGACGAGTGCTGTGTCTTTTCCCTCAACGGGTGCACACACCTCGATGAGGTGATGATGACAGGGGCATAGATGGAGACCTGGTTCCTCGTGTCATCTTAGTTGAAAAAAACTAATTTTAATATTACCATATTATCAAATTCACTATACTACCAGGACTGTTTTTCTATCACCAATTTTCTCAAGAGCGACAGTTATAGACAGGGTATTTGTTTTCCCCAAACAAGCATGGGACAGGGACCTTGTCCACTCGGAGTGTCTGTGCTCGGCCCAGACACTCTTTTGCTGTGAAATATGTGGCATAACTGTTGTCAGGGTAGGTGGCATTTGTGGCCTTCATATATCCATGGCCTGATTCATGATGCCAAAACCTAGTCAGTGCAAATTGTGATTTGCAGTGAAATTGTGCTGCAAGTTTGCCAATCTTTTGTTCTGTGCTGTGTTCAGTTGCAGCATGATTGCATTGTTCTCCATGGTGGACTGCAGTATTTTTCTGTCATTTCCATTTCAGTTTTTTTTATCTGAAGGAGTTCTCTTTCAATGGCTGCTCTTTATTTGCTGACTGCTGTGTGAGCCCGCAGGCTTTGATTGAGATTAGCTATATCCTCGTGAATAGATGGTAGCTTACGCATCAGCTGCTTCCTATGTATCACTTGTTCAGAAAGTGTATAGTTAGATGTACTAACGATGTCTTGTCACCTTTCAGTTAGGGACCGGGAACCATTTAGTTAGCGTCTATAGTAATGGCTCTAGATTGTGCTCATTTGGGAAGAGGAATGAGCATGTGCTAAACACGAGTTCTCAGAGTAGTAGCTCCGGAGAATAATCGGATTGACCCCACCGTTAGGTCCTTAGTAAACTCCTCATCCAATTTGCATGGATAAGGTAGGCAGTAAACAGAGTGACAGGATACTGATCCCTGAGAAGCACAGTGTAATCCGGCACAGTGGCCCACTTGAGATGGGGCATTATTAATAATATAGAGGACAATACTAAGGGTCACAAGTATAAGTATGTCTCCAGCGTATGAGTGAGATTTATCAAAAGGATGACACTTAAAGAAGCCTAAGTACCTTCCTAGTGTATGAGTGAGAGCTAGCAGGGAAAGAAGCACAGAGTTACCATATTAATTGCCACTAGTTAATGTCTGAAGGGAAGTACATGTTGTATGTAGAGCATTATCAACGGCTGTGAATAAAGCTTTTATTTATACTCTAAAATTTCCTGGCATCAGAATTCTATCTGCATATCCACGCCCAGCCTGCACGAATCTAGCACCCTGACAAGCTATGAGAATGAGCACTGCCATGTATATATATATATATATATATATATAGACACTGTGTGCTCATTTGCATGTCATTTCCCAGAATCCCTTGCTGCAGTGGAAGTGCTGTATGCTGGGTGATAATGGGGAAAGGCGGGGTATATATATATATATTGTGACAAACGCCCCTCTTTTGTAGTGCTGACGTCTGTCTGGGTTCTTCCCGACACAGTCTTCTAGGGTTAATTATACAACAAACAGGATCATGCAAAGTATTATGCTGCTTAACTCAGGCTTCTGCCTGCTTTATTTTCATCCAAGTAAGGTACTGCAGCTTTAACATGTGTAGGTTAGAGGTACTCAGATACTTTCATTCAGCAGTTCACACATTTCAGTGTTACAATATTTCCCACACTGTTATTTCAAGAAATAAAACCAAAATCATATAAGCAAATCCTATCCCTTTCAGGGATCTAACTACACATCAGAATCAGTCTCTCTAACAGCTGCTGGCCAACTAAACTGGTTCCCCAGCTTAAAACAATGCTCTCTCATTTAGGGACACAAGATACAGCACAGTCTTTTAGCAACAGCAGTAATCATTTGTTTTTGTCTTATCTGTTCGTGGTGTCCAGGCAAATCCTCTGGTACTGTCATACGTGGAGAGGCCGTCAACCTCGATACTGGATGCAGGAGAGTAGCGACACCCCCAGCCCCCAGGCTCCAAGGAGAGAGAGTCAAATGCAAAACCTCTCTGCTCTAAATACCTGTGCATGTGATTAGAAGAGCAGGTGAGGGAGAACTAGAGCCATTGTAATCTGTGGTCTGGATTTTCCATCCAGCTGCCTGAGGTAATGGGAAGCTGTGGAACGGATCATTTTTAGCTATTCCTGCACTTTCTGCTCTAAAATGGGGCAGAAAGCTGCCTAACATCTTTGGACTATGTCACATATCCCCCTCCCCAGCTCACACCTACTGGGGTGAGCGGCCATGGACCTCACTGGGGTGAGCGTCCTACCTGAAATACTTGAGCTAACTGCTCAGTACAACATTAAGTATTTACATGACACGAATATGAACTTCATTATAAATTTACCAACCGAAAAGGGCATTTTTTTTTTTTTTTCCCATATTGTAAGCTACCAATATTTTTTCTCTTATACTACAGCCTTGTAATCTTAAGGGCCATCAACCCTGTATATTAATTTGTAGTTTAGCTACATTTTCAACACAGAGAACCAATATAACATTGTAATATTGACAAAATGCTTATTTGCATAGTTAAGTGTCCGTGACATAGTCCACACGTGTAATAAAAAAAATAAATCGGTCAGTTCCCCCAAACATTTTTTTATTTATTTTTTTTTTTTTGACTTCCAGTCTATTGCATCCTTTGACTTTATTTCATAGCCCGCTGCAACCTGCAAATGACTGGACTGTTTCTTTAGCTTCTGATGAGACCCTTGGACCAGATTCTCCTTGGCTCCACAGTGTGGTCCAGATTGGTGAGATATGGAACTATTCAGGCGCCGTGTTAACCTTCGTTGTTTTTTCTTTTCAATCTTTGATTTCCCTTTTGTGGCCATTACCACGCCTTTGGGTTTTGGAGACCTAGTTGCCTCTGTACAAACGTAGTCCATATTAACCATGTCATCAGGATCTGTCAACAAGTTTGTTTTTTCAGGAACTGCCACCCACTTGGCTAAAACATCTTCTGTGTTGTCCTGGGTGTGTCCACTAGTTTGATAATCTTCTGGACAACGTAAATGAAATTGAGGATCTGGATTTTTGAATCCCAGATCAGGGAGTATATTCTCAGGAGGGTGCCTATCTGTTTCTGGAATAACAGCAGCACAATCAAAGTCAATTCTTTCTCCTTCCTCTTTGTCATCAGTGAGGGCATTGAGTTTACTTTCCCTGGTCTCCTTTTGTGACCGTGTCTCTTTTAGCCTTGGAATCTCTTTCTCCAACTTCATCTTTATAGCAAATCGTAATATTGCAACAGCATTGAAGATACACGTATAGGAACGTACAGCTTGCTTGGTTAGGAGGTAGGATTGATAGCCCGACTGAACCACTTTAGCCGCTTCTCCCATGTCCGTCATCTGTTTCAGAGCGAGGTTTAACTCTGTTTCATTTTCTCTATTCTTGACCTGCAGCTGCAGGTGCTCCTTCCGGGTCTTGTCCAGCTCCAGCTGCAGCCGGGCCCCCTCATTTGCCGTGTGGTCCAGCTGCTTGTAGATATCGGCCATCTCGCTTTTATAGCGCAGTGTCAGGCAAACCACCTGACGGACGGACACCTCCTCTCTCTTGGCGCACTGTATCTCGCGCTCAGCCATCTGCTTCTGCAGCTCTTCAACCTGATCGTGCCAGACCTCCGTCAGGGTCTTCACCTCTTTCTGGTGCTTGCTCTGGGTTTGCATCAGCGCCTCCATTTTTTGGAGCTCTGCAGTTTGTGTCGCCTGGATCGCCGCTGATTCTGTATTCTGCAGTGCTTCCTGCATTTCTAACTTTTCCTGGATCAATTGCTTCTCCACTTTTTCTGCTTGGTGAAGCTTCTCATCACCTTCACTGATCTGGTCAGTCAAGTCTGAATTTTTCTGTGTCAGACTTACATTCTCTCTTTTTACAGTCTCTAAATTACTCAGGGTATTCTCATAGGTTTTCTTCAATGTACACAGCTCTGTGCTGCGAGCATAGACCTCATGGCGTGAGAGTTCCAGCTCTGCTTTAAGCGCGCTAGCCTCTTGCCGAGAAACCCCCAACTCTGTGATGAAGTTTTGCACATCTTTCTGGGACATCTCATAGCATAGTTTCCAGTCAGTTCTTGTTTTCTTTGATTCGCTTGGCTCTCTGCCTATGATGGTAGCAGTAGCTTTTGTCATCTCTAGGCGTGTCGTCATTCCTGGGACGATTGCGCCAGGCCCTATGGGCTGTTGCTCATCTCGGCGCCTTTCTGACGCATGTCCTGACAGTGCAGGTTCAAGTGGCTCGGTCACTTCCCCTGTGACTTGAGGAACAGTTTTCTTTCTTTTTTCTTTATTAGCTCCAGAGATATCAGTGGTCCTGGGCACACACTCACTGTTATCAGCTTCCACATCTTGCTTGCACTCACAGGGCGTTGCTTGCTTTTGCAGCTGTTTGTCTTTGAAAATTTTGGGGCACACATCTTCCATGTGACCTACTTCACGACAGGCCCAGCATACTAAATTCATCTGTGGGTACGGCTCTCCTCCAGGGTCGTGATCATAGTATGGCCTGAAGGGACACTGTTTTGTATGGTTACGTACATTACACAACAAACATTTCACGTCGGCCATTTTAGAAACCCGGCAGGGACAATTTGCTAGCTGCAATTTCACTTACTTCAGCAGCTTACATACAGCACTTGCTAGCTGCAAATTCACTCACTTCAGCAAAAGGCATTAGCTTTACAAACAGCACTTGCTAGATGCAAATTTTTTTTTTTTTTTCCTTCAGCAAAACATTTTGGTTTTCTGTTTGGGTTCAGGGTGCTATTGCATCCACACTTCGCACATTCTCTGTGTATGCTAGAAGCACAACTGATATACACAGTGGGACAGACTTCACTCATAGCATCTGTACTTTAGTTCAGCTGGGCGGCCATTTTAACCCCCCGCATTTATTTGCAAACCCACAGACTTTTTAGTGTCTGCCCGCATTCTCCACCATATGTGACAAACGCCCCTCTTTTGTAGTGCTGACGTATGTCTGGGTTCTTCCCGACACAGTCTTCTAGGGTTAATTATACAACAAACAGGATCATGCAAAGTATTATGCTGCTTAACTCAGGCTTCTGCCTGCTTTATTTTCATCCAAGTAAGGTACTGCAGCTTTAACATGTGTAGGTTAGAGGTACTCAGATACTTTCATTCAGCAGTTCACACATTTCAGTGTTACAATATTTCCCACACTGTTATTTCAAGAAATAAAACCAAAATCATATAAGCAAATCCTATCCCTTTCAGGGATCTAACTACACATCAGAATCAGTCTCTCTAACAGCTGCTGGCCAACTAAACTGGTTCCCCAGCTTAAAACAATGCTCTCTCATTTAGGGACACAAGATACAGCACAGTCTTTTAGCAACAGCAGTAATCATTTGTTTTTGTCTTATCTGTTCGTGGTGTCCAGGCAAATCCTCTGGTACTGTCATACGTGGAGAGGCCGTCAACCTCGATACTGGATGCAGGAGAGTAGCGACACCCCCAGCCCCCAGGCTCCAAGGAGAGAGAGTCAAATGCAAAACCTCTCTGCTCTAAATACCTGTGCATGTGATTAGAAGAGCAGGTGAGGGAGAACTAGAGCCATTGTAATCTGTGGTCTGGATTTTCCATCCAGCTGCCTGAGGTAATGGGAAGCTGTGGAACGGATCATTTTTAGCTATTCCTGCACTTTCTGCTCTAAAATGGGGCAGAAAGCTGCCTAACATCTTTGGACTATGTCACAATATATATATATATATATATATATATATATATATATATATATATATATATATATATATATATATATATATATATATATATATATATATATATATATATAGTCCATCTGATGAAAACTCCTGAAGAGCCGGGCGAGGAGGGTTATATACTGTAAGTAAACATTGGGGGAGATTCACTAAACTCTAACAAGGATACTGGAGCTCAATCCCGTATTTACTGCCATTCGTCAATGGTAGCCAATGTGGGAGAGAGCTCCGATTCCCCTTATCGGAGGTCAGTGAATCCCGGCCTGAGAGGATATTTGTCATGAGGCAGTGTAGCAATTCCAGCTCAGGCTTCCTGTCTGCCCTGCTGCAGCAGGCAAATCAATTTTAGCTGGATACTTGCCTGTAAATATCCAGACTTGGTTCAACCTAACTGCTAGCACTCTGCTCTCCTTAGTACATATGTATATGTACAGTATAGCTCTCTTATACATACCCCTACTATGGTGGTTAAAGAAAGACAAAAGTAATCTTAGACAATCAAATGCTACCAAATCTTTTTCGCCTATGAACGGACACTACCATTCGGAATATCTGGTTGACTATACCAGTTTCCCCAAATTCGTCACTATGAAGTCCACAGGCAAATCAAAAACAAATTGACGTCTTCAGTTTGGATTTGTAGTTATACGTTTTTAAAATATTCACTTATCTCTTGTCATTTCCTCTCTGGCAATCTCAATTTTAATAAATCATAAGAATTCATATGTTGTTAAATATGTGAAACGAACTTCAAAGTCATCTGCTGAAGCCTTGTAGTAATGGTTGCACATCAGAGCTGAAGTGTAAAGCTCAGTGGAATTTATTTGGATAAAAAAAAGCATAATGCAAATTCAATTTGCTATAACTTCATAGTTTATTTTACTTTTATTGGATTTTAACCTTATAATTGCATTTGGCATATTTTTGCGGATTAAAGAATCTGCCTTTGTAGTGGCTGCAAAAGAAGAATTGGTAAATTAATTCAGACTGTGAATTTCAGAGTAAAAGACAGCTTATCCATTAGCAAATCTCAAGTAACAGCAACTTCAAAGGAAAACGTGACAAAGAATAATCATATTTACCAATGAGTTAAGTATTTACATCCTCTATGCTTCCAATTAAATTTTCATGCTTAGATTTTGACTTCTAAGTATTCTGCAAAGTGTAGCATGTAAAGCTGTTTAAAATGATAGACTCAAGTTAAGGTTACAATTTAGCAGAACTTCCAACATAGTTTCTGCATGTATTATACTGATCCAAAAAAGTTAACACCTATTATGCGTGACATTACTTTGTAAGGTAAATTAAAAGAAAGTTTTATATATTTAAATCACACAGACAAACAGGATTCATCAGGTACTTTTAAGAGGTGTAACTTGAAATACACGTTAAGTAAATGGTGACATTAATAATAAAACATACTTCTCCAGGCACCGCTGATAATACTCAACCATTAAACATGCTAACAAAGTGATTGCATCAAAAAATGTAGCACAGTCATTTTTGAGCTCACAATTAAATTATCATTGTAGAGTACGTGCAGAAAGTAACATCACAGTTTGGGAAAAAAACATGCTATACATGTAATTAACATCTTCTATAACACTCAACACCATGGGGCATATATACAGTATATATTTAAAAAAATGAGTGTTTATTAAATTCTTTATTATAGGTTATCTGTAATATAATGAAAACATATGATACTGTATATATTGTAAGTAAAAATATAGGATGAAGTATCTGTCGTCTAAATTTAGCATAGGTTGAACTTGATGGACGTATTACTTTTTTCAACCTCACTCCATTATGTAACTATGATACCACAATGGTGCTAGCAACATATTGTGCAAAGACTTTTAATAACACTAACGTGATATAAACATACAGTACAGTAGGGAAAGTAGACTGAATAAAGTAAAGCCCTATTTAAAACCGCAAGACTTTAAATGTGAATCACAAAATCTAACAACTCCACATAAAGGTATCATCCAATACATTTTCATAATGGGATAAATGCTCTCAAGGATAACAAGATCATACTACATTAGAGAATTTCAGTTGCTCTCAAAAAGTCCACGTGTGATGTTCTTCCCCAACTTTCTCAGTTTCTGTTTTTATTTCATAATGGATTCCAATAATACATGGTATAATTGTAGATAGAGCAATCCCCGAATTAAATGATAAACATTGTTTTTCTCCAAATCCCCTGTTATGAGATCTGCAATTACACATGATGGCTATTTGGGCATGTAGGATTTGCTTAAGCTGAAATGACCATCTCAACTGTGGCATCAACAAAGTCACAGCTTGCAACAACAATCAAACATTATACTTGTCCCAGTTCCCTACTAGGGACAAAACTTTGCAAACTGGTACCAGAGATTCTTGTGATTCAAGTGGCTACAAACAAAAGGCCTAACTAATAAGGAATTCACACAAAGATGATCTACAGTATTAAAAGCCACATTCTGAACTCCCTTTTTCTTATTTTTATGGTGTTACATGTACTTGGGATTTTTGTAAGCGCATGACTGCTATTATTTTCATCATCACTGTTGTTTCTTTTGTTCTTGTGACTAGGGTGCGTTCTCGCCCTTTTGATTACACAGAAGCGCAATTGCAATATTAAGCAAAATAATTGCCCACATTATGTAGTATCATTCACTGTACGGGAGCTGATCCACAAAAACATAGCTATATTAGGAGGATGTATTACTTTATTAGATCATTTTTAACTATTGATCCACTGTCACCAATGCCTTCCTTAAAGCAGCAGTCCAAACTGTCTCTTAATTAATTTTTCCCCCCACTTTAATATGTGCATCAATACAATCCACACAATGATAATTAATTAGTTAAGTTGCCGGTTGATCCATTTTTCTGTGATCGCTCGATGAAGATTCAGCTCAGGGTTTCACTAATCGATATCAGTGCAGATATCAGTGATGCAAAGTTCTGTGGGGAAGATTATGTGACCAGACAGTCACTAGATATAATTGGTGCACTGCTAGAGAGAGGGAAGGGTTTAAAAAGGGGTGTGTCAGAGCCTGTTTCAGAAGAAGGGGATGTGACTTTGTAAATGGTTGCTATAGAAACAAAAAATGCTTATTACATTATAATACATTAAAAAATGTAATTCAGAGTTGTTTAAAAAATATATATATATTTTCTCATAGTATAGAACTGATTTATTAAAAAAAAACACATGTACTGTAGGATATAGCTTGGTCTGTAGCTTTAAAAACATTAAACAATTTCAAAAGATCCTACAGTACTGTGCATCTAGGCGAATCATGCACATAAAGCTGGAATAAGTGATATGCCAGAGAGGGCTGGTACTCCAGTGCTTAGCTCCTCCTTAAGGCATTCTTGACATTAAAGAAGCACAGATGGGGAAGAATGGTGCCTGCAGGCAAACTGTGACATCTCTTTGTAGCAACCCCATATAGGCGAAAAGACTTGCTTACTCTAGTGAAAAAAGGTTACCTCAGCCTTAACACAATTTTTTCTACACTGCATATTCACCACATCAGCTAGTGCTAACCCTTCAATGTACAAACATCTGCAGGTATGGTTTTTCCACAGCTCACTGTAAAAAAAACAAAACAAAAAAACAAACACATTTTAAAAAGGAGGCTATTGTGATTTTTAGCCAGGCAAGATCAAGGGATGGAAATCCCCTGCTTTAGATAGTCTCACGCCAGGTTTATAAACTAAGCTATTGTTTGTGCAGTCGCACAAAGAAAAACGCTGTATACAAATTGAAGCTTTGTTTATATCATTGTTAGAATGGCACCTTTGCTGTTTCAAGAAAGAAATAACCCTTGATTGTGATATTCAGAGCTGATCAAAGCTTAAAAAAACTTTGACTAAACAAACTGTCTATTGTTTCAAAATACATATAAAGTGTAATACTGTAAATTATATGGCATTTTCTGAGCAATATTATCTCAGTCAGTCATTATTGCCTGGCCTCACAGATAATAGCTAGTTGTGATGCTACTAACTACTTGTATATTTACTTTTTGATTATTATTGTTAATAAAACACGAAACAGAAAGCCACATACTGTACTCCCATTGGGAGAAAAGCACTATATAAATAAAGTACTTATAAACATGAATACAAAATAGTGATCCTGCCACATACATATAGAGATATAGGGGCTTACTCGATAAAATGCAATATTGCGGATTCGAGACTAACACATGGAAAATGCTGTTCACGTCAGTGGGATTTTCCATGAGTTACAGTAGTGCCAATTTAGCACTAACACACTAAAAATATTATACTATATAGCAAATGCTACACTGTGTCTGGCTAGATCCACAAACATCTGTTACATTTGGACTTATAGATCACATTTATCAAGTGCTGGTGTGGGTTATCGCACCTGTCCCACCCATACACTTCAATGAGAGTTAACGACAGAATGGGTGCGATAACCTGTACGGGCCCAATCACTTGACAGATGTAATCTGACATCACCTAAAACAGTAACTGATGTTATTTTCCCTGAGGTTAACGTGTATTATCTAAGCTAAGTATATGCAAAACCAATGGCCATTGAATAGCTCATTAGCACAAGATTGAGGCCGCGCTTATAGTCCCAGTGACGTGACGCTGTGTCAAAACAAATGTATTGAATCTGTCGCGTCTGCCTATAGTAGGGACGGCGCGACCGCCCCTGATTTTTCAGCGACCACAGCGTGACGTCAGTGGCCATGTGAGCCGTTTTGCCAATGAGGGTGAACCGCTCACGGTCACGCACCTGCCACCGTCGCGTCTCTAACACTATAAGCAAAAATCACTGCTACAACGACAATGGATGATGTCACACCGTCGTCACCGTAGCAAGGACTATAAGCATAGTCTAACACTACTAGAAGTTAACCCAACGTTAAGTAGGTCTTCGCAATACTCCCATCCAGACCCTGATAAAGAGCTGAGCAGAAGGTGAAAGAGTACATTTTAGTGAAGTACACATTGACTAATATGCCTTCAAAAACACTCATACAACATGTGGAGAGATACCTGGGAACACACCTGACAAATAATGTAATGTATATGCAGTATGCAAAGTATATTCAAATGATTTAAATTAAAATATGTCCCAGGGATCTCAAGCATCTCTCCACATGTTGCATAGAGGAATGTTTTAGGAGGTATATAAGTCAATGGGTACTTTATTAAAATGCTCTCTTTTGTCTCTCTCAAATACCATTTTTAGAGTCTGAATGGGAGTAACGCCACATTTAGGTATGACATTAACATAACATTAATCCCTGTGTCAATCTTTATGGACTTTAATGGATATGTGATGTCAGGGGAAATTACGTTCTTGCATTTCATTAGCAGTTATAGTTAATGCTATGGTGGAAAAATGATTTTGCATTATGCTATTGGCCTTGGAAGTTATGCGGTAAGGCTTAACGCGACGTTGAGTTCAGTTAACATCATATTACATCACGTAACAGACCTTTGAGCCACAATGAGTAAATGGACAGTTGTGTTTCAGTGAATCAAATATACAGATAGCTTACAATAATTTTTCCACCCAATAATACTACAGTATATTGTAACAAGACATAGCTTGTGATGGAATCCGAAGGAATAGAGCAGATGGGTGGCAGTCATGTGTGAAAAACAATACTATTCTCCTCCTTACTACAACACCAGTGACATCCATTATTTCCAATTACGGATTTGTTGCGACTGTAAGGATGAAGAAAATGGTTTCTAAACTCCTGTACATGTTTCAATAATGTTTCATATTAACAGTAACTTAATAGTTCAGGTCCCCCCGCACAACTTAAGGAGGCTCTAAAACCCAGTAGAACAGACAGCAAGATCTGAAATGGCTTGTCTAAGGGGTTAGACAAGATGTAATGACATAAAGAAAATGCATAAATATGACTTTAGCTTGCACTTCTCCTGCAGTGAAGGAATCATTTTGAACATGTTCAGTAGATGTATGTCGCCAAAAGTAGATTTGGTTTTTTTACAGTATGACTTGGTAATACTGCTCTAAATAAAGGGTTATAAGCTTAAGACTTTAAACTGAATAACACTTTATTTATTTTTCAAAGCTGTTTTTTTTTCCTCCACTGTAATATCTATATGGTCAATTACCCTTAATAAACCATTTCATAAATGTTCACTTAAGCTTTTTTTGACACAGACACTTTTTTTTACTCTGTTTCTGAACATTTTATTGAATATATTCTGGCAGCTTTAAAGGAGTCACCCAATTTGGAGGCAATATAGCCTTAAAGGCAGGACCTACTTTAAATTAAATAATTAGCCTCTAAAGTTCAGGGAAAAAAATAAGTGTGCAGTACAGGCACCATACAATATGAAATGATAAATAAAACAGTTGAGGCATCCTTAATTTTTGGGAAGCTAAGGGATGAATGAATGCCATCTGATAGCTAGACATGTGGACATGGAAATCTTGTCCCTGAAGAAGCTCCTTTGCTGGAGGGAAACGCGCGTTGGACGCGCAATGTTGTCAGTCTCCTACTTGGAGCTGTTTTAATGCAGTAATTATAGGTTCCTGGGCCAGTGTACAGTCCTTGACACTTGGTTTATTTCAGTCCAGTGTTTATATGCCAGTGTGTTTCTGGTTTGACCTCCCTATCCAGTGCTTTATGCACCTCTGTAGCATATGTGCTTTAGATCAACTATTGTTGTTGCTGTGAGTGTCGGCTCTTCAATCACAGTTTATGCAGGTGTATAACACAACATCACTATACTGGGAGGTTCGGTTATTGATTCACCAATTTACACACAGTCTCTCTGGCAATTTATACTTACCATCTGGTCTGTTCGCTGACCCAAAGGGGATTATACCCTGACTTATAGCATCACATGCCATCTATATCCCACCATCATTAGCTGGGTAATTGGGATAGTAAGCTATATTTATATGCTGGCACTGATGCTGGATATTATTGATTTAATCCATTTTTAACTCACGTTACATAATTTCACGGTAATATATGTTTTAAGTAAAACACTCAATAAAAGTTATTTTTTACACCTAGTGGTGTGCAGTTTAGTGAATTCTTTGAGGGTCACAATCACTTTGTGTCCCCTCCCTTCTTTTTCTGATTCACTGTATCAGTTCACAGTTTGCACCCACTATTTGATTACCTGATTCATGTATTCAATTCACTCAATTAGTATGGGTCTGTGATCACTCCCTACCCTCCCCCTGTTGTTTTCAAAAAAATAAGTGTGCAGTACAGGCACCATACAATATGAAATGATAAATAAAACAGTTGAGGCATCCTTAATTTTTGGGAAGCTAAGGGATGAATGAATGCCATCTGATAGCTAGACATGTGGACATGGAAATGGTTGACTTTTATCACACAAGATTTATCAGTGAGGTTGAACTGCATCGCGATTCATCACTGAACTCTATGGTTTCTGAAGAACATCAACTAGCCCATTTAGTCTTTCTTCATTATACTTTTAAAACTTAAAGTGAGCGAAAGAAAAAAGTTCTATATATAAATGATGTGAACAAATATTATATACAAATATAATGTGAACCAATACCTCGACTTGTTGTCATAATATTAATACAATGATAATAATTGTTAATTAAGTAAGATACAGTCAGACTAATTTCAAAGTGGAATGGTAGTCCTCTTATTTTCAGGATATTCAATAACTTTTTCTGTGCTGCTCCATGTATATCAATTCCTCTTGAATGATAGATAATGCGGAAAAAAATATAAAAGAAAAGAGCGCCAACAGGAAGGAAGGAAAATAACACTGTAAATCATTTTAATATAAAAATTATAGTTTAAACAAACCATATGCACTCACATTAGACACATTCATAAATAGCATTTATACAAGACTCCACTTGGTGAATGCAATCATGGACTCCTTCAGCCTGTTGTAATTGTTAGATCACCTAAGAATATAGTGATCCATTCTGTAACCGTCTGCATTCTCGCTGTCCAACCCCATGTAGGGAAGAGGGGTTGGATTGCCTTTCCCGTGCTGTTTCGTGGAGACTATCCCTTATGACGTCACTGGAAGTCTTGAGACGAAAAACTGGAAGTGTCTAGGCCACCCCTGATGAAGCTGGAACTTCCGGCAAACTGTGTTGGAAAGTAACTATAGCAATGTTTAAACACTACCGGGTCTTTGGCTCAAGACTTTTGGTGACATTACAAGAGACAGCTTCCCCAAGGCACTGCGGAAAAGGCAATCCAACACCTCTTCCCTACACAGGGTTTGTGAGAATGCAGCGATTACACAGCAGATCACGCCGTCCTTGTGTGATCTAAAGATTATAGCAAGCTGAAGGAGTCCGTGACGGCATTCACAATGTGGAATCTTGTATACATGCTATTTTTTTGTGCCGAATGTAAGTGCATATGCTTTGTTATAACTGTAGCCGAACCCCCTACCTTAGTGCCAGGTGCGGAAGGGGGCAGGACGGCTGCGGCGATCAGAGCTCCCTCTTGCCTTTGGTGCAGGGAGTGTTGCCGGAGCTCTGTGGCAAATGCAGCAGCCATATTGAAACGGAATTGGGAATTGGGGCTACATAACTATTATTTTTATATTAAAACGATTTACACTGTTATTTTCCTTTTTTCTTATTTGCACTCTATTCTTTTATATAGTTTCTTCATTATAAATTCTGCGCTGCAGCTTGATTAATGTGTTGAAAACTATTACAATAATATGAAGTTTGGTCAAGTACCATGGAGTTCACATTACTTTTGTTTATTAAAAATCCAATGGGCCTAATATGAATCAAGTGCAATGTGTACTTAATAGGTTACTGTTCCTAAGAGTACAGAATAATGTTGGTAAGTTATGGATTTTAATAAAAACATACTTTTGAAACACAAGTTAACATAAGTTAAATATGGTAAGAAAATGACACCCGCTGAGTTTGCCAGTTTGGTTCCACTATTTCTCCATGGATCAGAGAAGAACCTTGACCTACAGTATTGTCTCCTGTAGAACTAATCTGCAAGTGTGTATGTACAATAACAATGCTTGTATTATTGTAGCCAATACCCTTGCTCTTCCTGCACCTGCACTGTATAGATAAAATACACAAAGGCATGATAAAGCCTAACCTGAAAATATTTCATAGTCACACACAAAGGAGTTATTGTAGCTCTTAATGTACAGAGCCCAGAGGGCTTATACCAATACAACAAGCTATTATCTCATTACTAATATATTTTAGAATAAGTATTATCTCGGTTTACTAAGCTTTTCGGCACATATTTGTCAATAAAGTAAGGTACTGTATGGAACAAAAAACAATATTTTGGATTAGTTCAATAATTACTTTTATGATGGGTCCCATGACATTTACTTAACGCTTGATTATTATTTCATCAAAGTATGTCGTAATCTTCTTGCATGAAAAACAAATATATTTTAAAATGGTTGTTTAAAGCATTTTCAAAGTGGGCACTACGAATCCTCTCCATTCTGTGCAATAATGTTAATTCTACAATACACAGTTAATTCAGGTGAGAATGTAATGTATAATTAGAAATAAATTAGACTGTAACTTCATTTTAAATCCACTGATAAGAAAATTACCATTGAGTACTTGATGTTTTTCCCATTTAGTTTGTATTGTATGGTGGTGCTGCTAATTCAGTTCAGTTTAATTGTAAACCTAACAGTCACGATCATTTTGCATTGGCTTAGAACAGGTGGTGATAGCAGCTCTCTCACAATGGGTGAGATTTTGTATTTGGCTCTCTAGAAAAATCTGTCTCCCAATTCCATATCTTACGAGTTCACTAAGAAAATGTCAGGTGAGGGAGCTCTGTAATTAACAGGGTATCTGAAGTATTCTCGTGTACCAAGCCAGTCAGGCACAATTAATAGTAATAAGACCTATATCCTCAGCACCACTGGTTATGTATCAAAAGAGGTTTCAGAAAACAGTAGTCCTTATTTCAAAATGTATTAGGAAACATCACTCTCTATCCAAAGTCACCTCTTAGCAGAAATGCACCTATGGGAAAAGGGGGCAGGGATATCGAAGAAAAGGACAAAATGTCATAAGGAGTGCACAAGATGGTAGAGGGAAGTACATTAAGGTACATTGGGACATGATGAGAACATGAGGGCCAATCAAAGACCCAATACAGAAGACAAAGCACTAGTGAGGTGGAGTAGCAGAAACACTTGGAGACACTGCACGTGTGTTGGTTTCAAACCGTAATTGGGTTCAAAGTTATACAAACTAAGTGCAGTTACTAAAAGCGTCAAACACAGAACTTGCTTCTATTTATTATTGGTTAACTATTTAATACCATGATGGAATTTCAAATGAATAACGGTACCCAAAACTTTTAGCGCCCAGAGATAAAATAAATAAAATACATTAAAATAAAATAAATAATGTCATCTCTGCTCAGACAAGGAATCTTCTAAATTTGCAACCATCTGACAAAGTGAGAAACGTTGCCTAGTACATGGTATCCAAACAATGATTTTCTGCACTTTTTTGTCCTAGTGTACGGTATATCTCCAGCTGCAGGGAAAATTCCATCACAATACAGAGGCTCCTATTCAATATGCTGTGAACTGCTTCCCTACTGTATGTCAGGGAAGACTCTGAGTTGCATGCATCTTAATGTGGCTTAGAGGCTGCCCTAAAATATTGATTAGAGGCCGAATGTCCCAGTTGGAATCCCTTTCTTGTCCCTTCTCCAACGTGGCAGAGTAAATGGCATTTGTGCTTAAACAATTGTTTCATGTGTGCTAATCTTACCAAGCTGTGCAAAATTATCTGCTTTTCAATAATAATAATCCAATAAAATGATATGCTTTGCAAGCTACACAAGAGGGTTCTTTTGTTAAAATAGCCTGTACTCACGTCAAAATGTTTTGCATATAATTTATTCAGACTTTGTAATGGTTTGAGTTTTCTTGATGCAATTTAGTTAATCATAATATGTAGTGTGTTCCACATGTAATAAATACTAGTATTAATATTCATCCATAGAATTGTATATTTAAATAAAGCATGTTCTATGACTTAGTAATTATTTAATGTCTGCTGCAGAAATATGAATATTAATGCTATAATTTGATAATGGATCTTCTCTATGATAAAAGCACAATTTTTTTTAGATTTCATAAATTTGACTTGACTCATTGTTTTGCTCAGTTACCTACAATATATTAACAAAAGCTGTGGAATTTCTATATATAAATGTAATTTAATCAGTTTAACTGTCACAATCTACCTATTGCTAGAATAGGAATACAATTATTTCTATTCAACCCATTATTTTTTTTTTTTTAAATTGCATTACCAGTGACAGGGCAAAATAAAAAGGCAAATTATAGCATGATAAGAAATACAGTAATTTTGAGTTAAAAGCAAAGCAGAGCACTTAATGCAACAAATTACTGAGCAAATAGTATTCATACTCTGCCACTCCACTTCCTATTATTTGGATGTATATAAGTAAATTGGTCTATGATCACATCGCCAGAACCGAAACAGAAAAATAATCATTTTTGTATAGTTTGGACATGCAATAAGGGCTTAAACAATATATGGCGACTCACAAAAACATTAATTTTCACCACGAAAATTCACTTATCGTAGTTTCATGAATAAGTCCCATCCTTTTGTGTTTCATACAGTAGGGGTTATTCCTAAGCCCTCACTCAATACAGTACCTCTACTTTTTGGCTTTCAGTATCACTTGTATGCTGAGAACACCCAAATTTGTCTCCCTAACTTCTCTCTCCCTTTCTCATCTAGCTTATGTCACCAACTGTCTTTCTACTATCTTTTCCTGAATGTACCACCTCTACATGAAGCTTAACATGTCCAAAACAGAACTCCTAATCTTCCACCTTTACTCATATACTGTGCACCCAAACTCTCGCTCAATGTTAATTACGGCACAAAGTTTGTCAACATCCCTAGCCCGCCAAGATATCATCATTGACTTCACCCACTCATTCCTCACATTCAGTACCTCTTTAAATCCTTCCGCCTCCACTTACGAAATATCACTAACATGCATCCTTTACTCACTCAAGATGCAACCACAACGTTAGTGCACTTGCTTATCATGTCACCGCCTCAACTACAGCAACCTCCTCCCAGGTAGCATTTCCCTGATCCGATAGGTCCCACTCCAATCTATTCACAATGCTGCTGCCAGACTCACCTACTTCACTCACCACTCTTCATTTGCTGCTCCTCTTTGCAAAATATGCTGGCTTTCCGTTAGAGATGTGCGAAGTTTACGTAGGAGTTTATGCAAAGTTTGCACTTGTCGCGAAAAAAATAAATCTTATTAAGTTAAATAGATTGATTTCAATCTATATGCCAAGTCCCACCCAGACCCTGAAACAGAGTTTAGGAGAAAAAACGAGAGAGTGAAGGAGAGAACCCAATAACTTATATACCTTCTCAAACAATCCTTTATACAACACGTGGAGAGATACCTGAACACACTTTAGATATCTGGGTAATATGTTAATTTTAAGCATCTCCAGGAGTTGTTTAAGGCCAGGTCCCAAGTGGCCACTGCGGCCCATGCTACGACGTGCGCAACACACACGACAGCACAGTCCTCTATGGGACAGGCCCCAGTGGCTGTGTGTGTATGCGCGCAAAGAGCTGTGACGCGTATGCTGGCAGGGAAGACAAGAATGTTGTCTTCCCATGACTTGATCCATTGGTAGGGCAGAAATGAACAAGAAAAACTCTGGCGCATGGAGAGCAGAATTAGATTTCCTAATGAAAATAGCGATGGTGGGACTGCAGAGAAATATAAACAGCAGATACAAATATAAATATAATGAAACATATGACCTTTGTCACTGAATTGGAAAATTCAGTGTAAGCCTTATCTCATTAAAAATACATCAAATACACACATATAAAATATTGTGAATAGGAGATCCCAGATAGGTGACTAATACACAACGTGAAACCTATAGGTATTAGGATGTTCTCCTAGGATGGCTGGCAACCCTCAAAGGAAACAAGAACCTATTTGAACACTTTATAGGCTGGACTGTCACATAGAATGACTTCTTCCGGGTACATGTATTTCTATATTTTGATTTACAAATGTCTCTCCTTAGAGATTTCGATGTTAAAAAAAAACAACAAAAAAAAAGAAAGAAAGAGAGAGAGAGAGAGATTTTTTTTTTAAAAGGTTTTCACTCCTTGGACCAAATATGAACTAATTGCAGTGACAGCAGCTGTCGGATTGATTACATTGATAATTTTTGCATGCTACCTATGAGAGTACTTTTTAAGAAACTGGTTCTGCCACTCTTACAAAGTAGAAAGGAGGCAAAACAAAGGTCTCCCGCAGATCCCTTTTACCACTGCACAGACAACTAAAACTCAGGTATGGGTGTATACAGGAGGCAAAAATAATAGATATATTGTGGTAATTCTAGTTCTAATGTGGAACCCTCCTGATAGACTGCTCAAAATCTAAGGGAGGTGTAGGAGGGGGAAGTGTGCCTAGTAGTGTCAGTATAGCTGATAATGGCAGTATCCGTCCTCCTAGATCAGAGGGGAGGGTGTATAGAGGTATATAAATGCTCACATATAAATACTACCAGAGTGTTGTATCTCAGCGTGCATCAACCATACAGTGAAAGTGGATGCGTGTGGTAATGTACTTGTGATAGTATCGCCACCAGTACGTCATAGGCAGCCCACACCGTTAGGTACACAGCTACCAGCAGTTGTGAGTACACATCACATTGTTTTTAATACCTACTGATCTTGCGTCGTTGTACTTGTTTTTAATACCTACTGATCTTGCGTCGTTGTACTGTATGTATATATGTTGAATAAAAGTTTATTGTTTTGCCGATTTGGCTATTTTAGGTAATTGTTCACTCCTAGTATTGGGTGCGGTTACCAGGGTCTCCCCTACAGCCTATTCTGATTTGTATCAAGGAGCACTATATCCTTGCTATTATATTACATATATTAGCCTGTCTGTGCAGTGGTAAAAGGGATCTGCGGGAGACCTTTGTTTTGTCTCCTTTCTACTTGCTATGCCAGTACTATCCCTTTGCATCGGCTACAATATTTGCTATCTGGCGAGCGGTATACTATCAGTTATTTCTGCCACTCTTACCAAAGAAAAACATGATTGTGAAGTTGTGCACTGATAAATGTTGAACCAATTTACATGCCAGGATTCATCAAAGCGCGATGCAGGGTGTTATGCATTTTCTGGTGGTAACGGTCACTGACAGTTACAAGATGAACAGGTGTGATATACCGCATCACTCTTTCAGAAATCCCAGCCACAGCCCATTGTGTACTATGCAGGCAGGTGAAGAGCATCATCTGCTCACGCTAAAGCTCTCAGATACCGTACGCTTTTTGCTCCAAATACTGGTGGCATTTAAGACTTACGCAGAAGGTGATAAGTAAAGGGATGAAGCTGCTGAGAGCCCCCCCAAATGTCTTCCACACACCATAGATTATAGTACTTGCCTTTATTAGTACAGTATATGATACTATCAACCAGATATAATACTATTACTACTACTACTACTAATAATAATAATAATAATAATGTTGTTCCAACATTAAATGCATGAAAATGAAGACTTTTCTAAAGTAAGAATGTTAAATGGATAAGAAGTAAAGTGAAGAGTGACACACTGTGCTCATTTTCATATTTTTACCCAGAATCCCTGGCTGCAGTGGAAGCACTGTTTGCTAGGCCATAATGGGGAAATACTGGGTTGCACACCTGTCTGAGAACAAGTGGTATTTTTATTATAAAGTAAGAACAGTGCCAGGTACTGTATGTGTGCAGCAACTTATTTCCCACCTCCTTCGGATGGTGATCAACAGGAAGCAGTGTGAAAACCTCCTAGGGAAATTAAATAAAACGCCTGTCTCATGCATTCCAGTACAGAAGGGCACATTTCATTACAAGTATGTGGATGAATATATGTACTGTATATTTCGGAGCGTGTGAATAAAATTCAGAACTACAGTAGGTGCTAAAAATATTTATTTTACGGTTTGTGTTCTTCACTGTGATGTATCTTTCTCAAACATAGATTTGGAAGCACCTGAACTATGTGTGAAATGTGCAAGAGAAGAGCATAGAAAAGTGGTGAAATGTTGCCAATTTATGTTGCACACAGTTAAATGAAAGATGATGGCGCATCAATAGAGATGTAATTATAAACTAATATTTATTTTATGTTTTCTGCAATTCCAATAGCTGACACATTAAAATCTTCCTTCATTGAATTATGTTGTCATCTATTCTCAATTTTATCAGCATAACTGTAATTAGTGGTCTCAAAATCTATCAAATCTCAAGGTTTTATTATACCATGAGAAACTAATAAATACTGCAGATGCCCCTATAGCAAGATAATTAATAAAACATGTACAAAAATGAACATAGTTAACAGTGTAACAAACTATTTTAACTTTCATGACATTACATTTTAATTACTGGACAACAATAAGTAATTATTATTTAGATTTTTTTCAGGAACCAAAGCACTTCACATATTCTACACTCACATTTAGTTTTAAATTCTTTATTAAATTCAGACCTTACCCCTTCATGGTGTTGATTCAATAATATTCAGGAGAATGAAGACTGCAATTTGAGGCAAACATGCAATTTCCAAAGACCCAAATCAGCAAATTACTGTTTTATATCAGTGACATTCTATATAAGTGATGCAAAAAATCAGCGAGAGGCTCACAGAAATCAGTTGACATATCTGTTCAGTTTCTAGAAATTCCTCCTTGAAAATAAGATAAATCTGTTTAATTCTCATGACACTGTTGCACTCTCAGTGCAAATGTGTTTAAACCTTTATCAACAGATCGAAAAGTAATGGATGTGGTTATTTGGTTGCCAATCAATTTCTAAAGCTTTCATTAAAGCATCAGTGCTATGTACTCTACTACCAACAGATAAGTGACTAAGTAGATAACACTATCTGTGCCTCGCCTGCATTGGTAGCAATGCAACATAATACAGAGGTCTTGTAATAAATACAGCCAACAGTTGTTGGCAGCAAATAGGAAAAACAGAAAAGCCCACAAAAATCTAATAAAAAGAACATAATGATGATTTGTAAAAAAATAAATAATGAAATATAATGTAGACCAACTATAGAAGCCAAAAAGACAAACATAATCCCCCCGCTCCTCCTCCACCCTCTTCTTTCTATACCCTTAATCCCCCCCCCCCCCCCCCCCCCAGACCCCCCATCCTCTCGCTGGTTCACCCATGTAAAAACTAATGTATGTATCCTTGACTGTACTGTTTTATTATGAAAATGTAATAAAATGTGTTTAAAAAAACAACCCATTATCCCCATATTATGCTTTACAACTTTCAATAAATTCAAAATCACTTATTAGATTTTGGTGTGCCCCATGGCCTTAAATTGTTTCCTTCTTAATTTCTAAGATATCTATAAGCAATTCATATTTTGCTCACTTCTCACTCTATACATAAGAATCCAACATTTAAAACACTGTGTTCCGTGGCAAGAAATCAATGCACCTGAACACTAGTTATATTTTATGTTTAGGAGAAAATACTTATCTATGCCTAACAAACTAATTAAGCCGGATCTGCATGGCAATATTTCAAATGCACTGTCTGATCTGTAATAACACGAGAGAAAATATGATTCATCTGCATCTCGCAGCAGCATAGTTTTTCCCTTTCAAAAGGGCCAGCCTATATTTTCATATTCATGTGCTTTTGAAGTTTGCAGCGCATCTGTTTGATACAACATAACTGCAATAATATTGTCTGTGAGTTAGCTCTGCAATAATTCACTCTTGGTGCTGCAATAATTGAGAAAACACGAGATGCGACTGGAGGCATTCTTCTCTATTATTTATTGTAATATTTTTCCATAATTTCATGAAAAAAAACCTTTCTAAAGCGCCATTTTTATACTTTCATGTTAAATTAATATACAAAGCTATAAACCGAGATAAAAAAAAAAACAAGAGAGAGACATCATCAGCAAAATGTTAATAAAGACAGATCGCCCCAAAGTAAAAAAAAAAAAAGTGTAGCATACAAAAGAATTAATTAAATCTACAGTTTAATGTATCTGCCCGCTTCTGTTTATATGAGGTTGTTGTTAATTATTTCACAAGGAAGGCAAATTGTGATGGGTAGGAAATGTTATCATCTGCAGCCAAAGACATTATTACAGTATATGGTTACTATAGCTCAGTGGCTCCCAAACTTTTACGGTTCAAGGCTCCCCAAGTCGATCAGGATTTTCCGCGGCGCCCAAAGTAAAAACAAAGTTGTATATACATACCTAACAGTTGTAGTGCGCAGTTGGTGTCTCTCTCAGGCACACACTCTCTCAGACACACTCTCACACTCACACACTCTCACACACACAGATACACACACACACCCCACCCCACCCAGCAGACAGAGGAGCCAGGAGCGGGAATGTAGACACACACACTCACCGTGTACTCTGCACAAAGCGGAAGCCCCGCCCCCGGCTTCCTCTGACCTGCAGCCAATCCCCTGCGACCCAGTCGGCATTATGGAGGGATGATCGGAGGGATGATCGTGGCGGCCCCCTCTAGGCAAGCCACGGCGCCGCGGCGCACAGATTGGGAACCACTACTATAGCTCCTGTCTGCAGGAGCCAGAAACCCTTGTGTCACATATAGTATGTCAAGGGCCCTCTCTTACATGCTAGGAGGAATAATCCCTGAAGAGCCATCACTTTTGTTGTTTGTTAAGCGTTATTGCAATGTAATGAAACGTTAATAAGTAGTCACGTGTATCCAGCGGTGAAAGTGCTTTAGCCCCTTCAGTGCCAAAGGGTTCTGCCAACTCTGTGGCTACCGCGTCATCTGGCACTTCCTGACCAGGTGATTGTGATGTCAGGTTTCAGGGACGTCATCGAAAGATCGCGGGTGATCTACCCCGAGTGTCATGACATACAATGTGCATCCATAGGACACTTAATATCCCACATAAAAGGAAATATTTTGGGGGGGGGGGTTTAGCTTAAAAGATCACACAGAGTTCAATTGCGGTCTCTGGACCCACTGGCTGCCGGAAAAATGTGCTTTGAATGGTTTGTATTTTCTTACAAGAAACAACAAGTTCACCAAAAGGAAGTCGTAACACCGCAGTGGTGACCCTGGCAGCCATATTTGTAGTTTTTGTTTTGCCATTACAGACACATGGCGGCTACATGTCTGCCAGTTTTGCAGGTTAATTTAGCGAGTACGAAGGGGTTCCTGGAAATAAGGAGCAGCGCGGTTTATCTCTGCAGGATGCTCCAGAGCCTTTAAGGTAAGGATGCCACGCCGCCTTCCCCCCCAAAAAAATGACTAGCAGATTGGTTATTTAAAAAAAGTTTAATTATTAAGGCACTGCCTTTTGGATGTCATTTTAGAAATCAATAAAAAATAAAGGGCTAGATTAACTAAATGGTGCTTACTGTACCTTATGTGCTCTAATGCTTGGCTATTTCATAAGTCTAGACCAAAAACATAATTACGATATCACAAAATAAATAACAAAAGAGCCACAAATATTTAAAAGTCTGTTCACTCACCTCCTGTAGAAAAGTATAAAGATGTGCAATTTTACCCAAAGATTGTGTTCAGCTCATTAAATTAAGATCTCATTACATTAAGACTTCATTAAATTAAGACTTCATTAAATTATGATTTTCATGAGTGTAAAATACTGTTGAGGCTGACAACATTTGGCAGTTGAGACTCCTGTGGTTTTATCGTTATTTTTTTTTTAATGTTCTTTTTATGTTACATTTCAGGCTTTTATATGGAAAATAAGTGATTCTCCCCAGAGCCCTCAAAACAGGAGCATCAGATATGAACCATGCAATGTAAGAGGAAACAAGCCTATCAGTCTCGTCAGACAGGAAGGCCAGAAAAGTACCAGGCATATAAAACAGCCGTACAATCAGAGCTTCATAATGCATCATTCTTCCAAATAATACCACCTGCGATCCACGTCAGCAACCAAGGGGGCCGGGACACCCGCATTATGGCTAAAGATTTAGCAAAGTAGTTTAGCTTATCAGATAAAGCAAGGCCCAAGGGCACACTTGAGAGTTCAGGAGTGGTGGGCAACAACCAATTAACATGCGCACGCGCATACACACACAAAATACACTTATCTCTCTCCCCCTTACCCCAATCTCTCTCACCCCCCCATCTCTCTCTCCCCCTCGCCCACCATCCCTCTCTTTCTCCATCAACCCCCCAATCTCTCTCCCCCCCTCAGAAAAGTGTTGGCTGGCACCATGGTGCTCGCGAGCACTGCATTGGAGACCCCTGAGATAAAGGATTAAGGGGCTTATTCAGTATGTGTCGTAGCGACCGGTCAGGATTTGGGCCAAGGACGGCGGCTTAGGCACATTTGGAATCAGAGTAGGGTGGACTGGAGTCTCTTAGGGGATGACACGGTACTATATTTATTTTTATAAATATAGAATCATCCCCTAAGAGACTTCAGTCCACCCTACTCTCATTCTAAATGTGCCGAAGCGGCCGATCACAATCTAGAAAACCTGTACATAATGTGAGCACTTTTAAAATGGTATTATTTATAAGAATGGATGCCTCTCATTTAAAGGTTTACATTTCATTAATAAAATTGGTAGCTCTGCATTCTATTTCTTCTTGTGAGGCAAACCATTCACTAGAGCATACTATCAAGTTGGACAATTGGAGGAGTCATGACTAGCCCCTTTGAGAAAAAGGCCTTGTATGTAACGATAATTGTCAACTTGTCAGGTGTACAATTTGTGTATCAGTTTCAATATGCAATATAAAGAGTGTTAAAATGACAAATCAACCAAAGAAGACAAAGCAATCCCCTCCAACATGATTTATTCTGATAGTTTACCTAGACAGGGAGTCTCTCTGAGCTGATCAGAACCGTTCCTCGGTGCTCAAAATATTTGTAGTTTTTTTAATTTGTGCAGTGTCGCCGTTTTTAATTAAAATAAATAATACAACAAATAATGACAAGTCCACAGGGTCACAAAGAGAAAGTTGTAACTACACCTCCTGATGACAAAAAAACAGAAAAACACAGCGCAAAACCGCATAGTGAAGTATATCAAATTATATTCAGATATAAAAAAGGTGAGTATTCAGCGTACATTGAGGTAGAAGAAACAAACGCATTGAGTGCATCAAGCACAACAGGTTACCACACTGTGGTCGATGTCGTGATTCGCTGGTAGTTTCAGTTGATCATGATGTCAGCCTCACGTCTCGATAGAGGATGTTGCTGGAACTTCGTCTCTCCCGTGGTAACAGCCTCATCAAGGGAATATTCCTCTCGGGAGCATCGACGTGTAGGTGCTCGCACAGCAGAGTCGCGTCGCTACTGAGTGACGTCACAGCGACCCGGATGGTAGCCTCTTCCGCAAGAGTAATTCGGGAATCAGTCCAAACCGGAACAAAGTCTCGATCTCACCAATGCAGTGAAAATGACAGCTAAAAGTCACGATACTTGCCCTTGGCATAAAACAGAACTGGAAGTTGGGCTAAACAAAATCATAGCAATAGAAGGACTTATCCTACGCATTTCGTAGCAATCACCGCCACTTCCCTGATGTTTGGACTGATTCCCGAATTACTCTTGCGGAAGAGGCTACCATCCGGGTCGCTGTGACGTCACTCAGTAGCGACGCGACTCTGCTATGCCAGCACCTACACGTCGATGCTCCAGAGAGGAATCTTCCCTTGATGAGGCTGCTACCACGGGAAAGACGAAGTTCCAGCAACATCCTCTATCGAGACGTGAGGCTGACATCATGATCAACTGAAACTACCAGTGAATCACCACATCGACCACAGTGTGGTAACCTGTTGTGCTTGATGCACTCAATGCGTTTGTTTTTTGTACTTCAATGTACGCTGAATACTCACCTTTTTTATATCTGAATATAATTTGATATACTTCACTATGCGGTTTTGCGCTGTGTTTTTCTGTTTTTTGTCTGTCTAGTGCTGTTGGAGTGTTGAGCCACCCTGACTATTCACAGCTGCAGCCGCCCATTACCAATACAGATATTGTATGTTTTACTGTACACTTTAAGGTTAAGGGTGTCGCTTAGATTAATATTGATTTATTTCACATTTTACTTTTAGTAGGTTAGTAGTATATAGGTTTTATTTGTTGCGCACTGTATTTCTTCTCTTTTGTTCACCTCCCGATGACACTGCATCTTACTTTTGGCCACCGGAGCGAGCTTTACCCCACGGTCTGACTACTTGTCGCACATAATGCGAAGGTCGAGTGTTCCCCAAAGGTCGACCATGGATCAGGCAAGTAAAAGAAATGAAAAAACAGGGGAAAATAGCGAGCAGCCCGTGCAACTGCTTTAACAGCAAGTACATTGCAGTGACTGGAATGATTCATTACTTCTGAAGACTTTTCGTTTTATATATCCTTGCTGCCAAAGAGAGCTACAAGGCATTACCTATTCTGCACTACAGGCATTAAAGAAAGTAAACTTGCAGTAACTGTGAACTTATCTCCCTATTCATGCAACTTAGCAATGGTTTTATAGTTACCAAGGGAGTTTAGGCATGAAAGCAGAAACCTGTGCTGATCCCCATTTCTCTCCAAATTATTACTTGCATTTAAGAGATCTCTTCTTGCCCTTTTGAGTTCTGTTTTTATTTAAAAAAAAAAATCTGACCAGGACATTTAAGCATTTCAAATATTACGTGTATGGGAGGTTAAAAGGGAGCGTACCCCATAGCCAAGTGCAGACTAAAAGTTAATTTAACCTCAGAAGCTAGAAATGAAGAAAATAATGATGTTAACACACACACACACACACAAAAAGAGAAAATAAATAAAAAAAGAGCAGAACATGCTTAGAGGACAAAATACTAAAATTATATGAGTTGAACTCATATAGGTTTCTGGGGCGTGAGGGGGAGGGGGGTTGCTGCTTTAATATGTGCATCAATACAATCCACACAATAATAAGTAATTAGCTAAGTTGCTGATCGATCCGTTCTCCTTTGATCAAAAAGCGAAGATTCAGCGCGGGTGTTCACTAAATGGCTGTCAGTGCAGCAGAAGAGGATCAATGATGCAAAGTTCTGTGGGGAAGATCATGAGACAAGGCAGTCACTAGATACAATTGGTGCACAGCTAGAGAGAGGGCAGGGCTCAAAAAGGGGTGTGACAGAGCCTGTTTTAGAAGAGGAAAGGGGTGTGACTTTGTAAATGGTTGCTATAGAAACCAAAAATGCTTGCTACATTATAATACATTAAACATGTAATTCAGAGTTGTTAAAAAAAATGCTACAAGTATTTTCTCATAGTACAGAATTTATTTAATTTAAAAAAAACACATAGGATATTGCTTGGTCTGCAGCTTTAAGTCATGCACTTGCCATATTAGTTCACTCAAACCACTTTAAAGCAGCAATACTACTCTCAACGCCCCTCTCCCCTTTTCATCTTCTTATTTTTACATGTAAAGCCTGTGACAATGTCTACATTCTCACCTAAGCTGGCAATAGTTTGGTACTTCTGTAACAATCCTGATTGTGTGCCATGCTCCAGTACGCAGAATAAGAGTATGGGGCCCACCTTCCGTGGGTTACAACTGACCTTATAGCGCTCTACCAGTTCAGGGATGCCTTGTGAAAAGCTACAAAGTAACTTGCACTGCCAAGGATCTTAATCACTACAGATGCCTGTGGAATATGTGCACAAGGCAAACAAGGCATGCAAAAGCACAATATTACTCTGACAATCTCCACTAGAATACATCAAACCCAGCTAACTTCTGGAAGGTCATCAACAATATATTCCTGCCTTCTAGCCATCAACAACCAAGTAATATCACTACGGAGGATATTACTCTGACAAACCCCACTGACATTGCAAATACATTCAATGATTACTTTGTGGGGTGTTGTGACGGAGCGGCCTTGTCGGTATGGTCAGAAAAGAGCTTATAAAACCACTTTCTTGCAATATAAAGTGCTTTTTTTTCCCTTACCAGGGAAGCAGGTTGTAGTTGAACAGAGAATAAAACAATGAAAGAAAATGGCATCAGTCTGCAACAAAACAATAGTCCTTAGTTCCAGGCACACAACAGGGAGCTCAGGCTCTCCCCTCAGCCAGGCTCTCTGCAACCCGTTTCCTCACAGGTTGGGAGGCAAAATGACAGCCTAGGAGAAATCTGCTGTCTTCCTTTTAAACCTCCCATTTCCATTCAGCTAGCAAACCTGCCAGCTAGGGTGTGGTTCTTTTGGTCTGCTAAAGTGAGAGTTTAACCTCTTGTATACTCCCTCACAGGTGTGCTACTAACTTATTAGCGAAACGCAGCCCAAACCACAAACATGAACCTCATTCTGTGAGTACCCCTATAGTCCCACCCAATTTTCAATTTGTCCCAGTATCCGAAGAGGAGATTACACAAGCGCTCCTCAAATTAAAACTAAGCAGCCAATGTGGACTTGATTTACTGCAATCCAAGTTCCTAAGACTGGTGACCCAGCCATTGTCAAACTAACTGCTTCCATAGTCAACTCTATTCTGTCTGCAGGCCATATCCCTAAGATCTGGAAAACTGCCAGAGTTGTCCCAATCCTCAAAAGTGGGGACAAAAGCACTGTCTCAAACGACAGGCCAATCTCTCTTCTCCCAATACTATCAGAAGTCATGGAAAAATGTGTTCACTCCCAATTAAGTAATTACTATACCAAGACAAATTTCCCTAGTCAATTCCAATCTGATTTTCGCCCCAAACACTCCACGGTAACTAACCTGCTAAAAGTTTGCAATGAAATCCAGTGTGGAATGGAACGGGGACAACTCACAGGTGCAATATTCCTAGATTTTGCAAAGGCTTTTGATACTGTTGATCATGTTATCTTGCTTAACAAACTCCAGTGCTCTGGAATAGGGAAGCATGCTTTAAACTGGTTTCATTCCAACCTATCAGGTAGCTCTCAACATGTGTCCATCGCAGGCTCCACGTCCAACCCCTTTGATATCACATGTGGGGTTCCACAAGGCTCTGTTCTGGGGCCCCTACTCTTCTCAGTGTTCATTAATGATCTTCCTACAGCTTGTAAGGGAGCCTCAATACACATGTATGCAGATGACACAATCTTAGGCTTGTTATAGTCCTCGCTGCTCCGTGTGCGGGTGCGTGCCCAGCGTAGCGCGTGAACGTGGCGTGCGTGTTTAGCAGTTAGAGTGCAAGCGGTGACGTGCGTGGTTAAGGGGTGTCACTGACGTCACAGCGTTAGGCCGCTCTGTGATTGGTTTGCAGTGCGGCAGCAGTGCGAAAATACAATTTTATTGTATTTTTCATGGTCTGCCGCGTCACCGCTCACGGCCGCGCGCGTGCGCGTCCCTAGTATACAAACGCCTGGATAACACAGCCAAATATAATTGACGTGCACACGGTAGTGCACACGTCTGCACCATATTACGCCTTATATGCACACAGCCATAGTCTCTCCGACCTTGAACACATATTTCAATCTGACTTTTTGAGACTTGAAAACTGGATTTCCCAAAACAAACTGTTTTTAAACACTGACAAGACTGTAACAATGGTATTTGGGACCAAGGCTTCCAATGACTGAGCTCCAGATCAGAACCAACGCTAACACCACCCTAACTCCTGTTACTAGTTTTAACTACTTGGGCATTTGGTTTGACTCCCATTTAACATTCGGGATGCACATTGATACCCTGACATCCAAAACCTATGCCAAACTAGGTGTACTTTACAGGAACAAATCCTCCCTAAGCCTGCTGGTCAGAAAGCGTATTGCACAGCAGATGCTAATGCCAATTATCGACTATGGGGACATAGTATACGGCTCGGCATCCCAAACCCACCTTGGCAAACTTGACACCCTCTACAATTCAATATGCCATTTTGTTCTCCAATGCAACTACAACACACATCACTGCGAAATGCTCAAAAAACTAGATTGGTCATCACTTGAGTCTATGCGCAAATTTAATCTTGCCTGTCTTGCCTTCAAATACTTTCTGGGCATGCTACTCGTCTATCTGAACAAGCTCCTCACCCCTACCACATGCAGCACTTATCATCTGAGATCTGACTCCAAAAGACTGTTCATGGTCCCAAGTACCCTGCCGCTCCTCCTTCTCTTACCGTGCACCCCACAACTGGAACAATCTACCGGAGACTTTCACATCCACCACCAGTTTAAGTTCTTTAAAAAATAAAGCTGTCTCACATTTTAATCAGGTCTGTAACTGTTACATATGCCTATTTTATATATATATATATATATATATATATATATATATATATATATATATATATATATATATATATATACCATAATACTGAGTTAAGTTATGGTGAGTAAAAAAAGTGACAAAAACCCTCCACAGAAAAGCAAATATGCAAATGTAAATACAACTGTATGCTCAACTGCATGTCTTAGGCAGGTCTGCAACCCCACCTTTCGCCATTATCACCCAGCATACAGCACTTCCACTGCAGCTAGGGATTCTGGGAAATGACATGCAAATGAGCACACAGTGCCACTTTTTGCCTCAAAAACCATTTTTAACATGGTTCCCTATAGGCTTAAGCTTGCTGCATGGTCACAGATAAAAAAAAAAATCACTATTATCTACTACTATAGAATTGAATTATTAAAAATCCCAATAAAGAGTTCACATGCTTTGCTACTTTAAAGGCAGCTGTGAGGTGGGGGCTACAGGTCTGAGTATTAGAGCTGATAATTATGCTGTGACATCATAATATCCCAGCATCTAGGTTAGTTCAATGCTAGCGCTGCTGTCCCGAATAGCAGAAGTAGGGTTTTTAATCCGGTTGGGTCTGACACTGGTACCCCCTTCATCACAAGGGACTTTAAACTGATTGGTCTTCAGGATATATTTTAGGAATGTCACTCATTTAAATATACTTTGGATAGACATTAGCATATCTCCCATGGTACCTCAGGTTTGTTAATTTTTCAGCACAGGCATTTCTCCCTAATTTATTTGGAGGAAGGTTTGAGGGGACATACAGTATATACAACTGGAGATACTATTAAGTTATGACGTAATTTCTCTTCCTTCCTATTATTCCTCCTCCCCACCACCTTCAGGTAATTTTGCTTCTAAAGCAAGTACAAATCGGGAAGTTTTATAGAAGCAGTTTAGAAAATTCAGAGCTACTGTACTAGAGTAAGCCCGAGTGACTTTACTCCCTGAGCTGCTCCGTCATTAATAATAAAAACAATACTAACGATAAATTAGAGGTGTAGCCAGGTACCCCATGGGCTGCTAATTTCCCTACCTAACAGAGAAGTCCTGGTACCAGCGCAGGTAGTGTTAGGGTTAAATCTATGCCATGCTGCAGTAAACAGCTCCCTAGAGTGACAGGGGAATGGGGGGGTGTCTAAGGCCTAGGTACTGCCCACACCAGGGCTAAGACCTGGGACCCGCCTCTTGTAACAAAAAGAGGTTGCAGTGTTGTTCAAGAGAGTGTACTCTGGTTGTTGTAGAATTGTGCAGCCAGGGCTCTGGTTCACCTTCTATCCCCTCCCTCAAGGGAGTGGGAGCACCTACCCCATACTCCATCAGGGAGCATGGGAGACAAGGAGAGACTCCTGTGGTCTAAGGCTCTTTGGGTTGGCTCCAGGGACCCAGAAGAAGGTTTCTGTACTATGCCAGTGTGCTGTGATGTATGCTGTAGCAGAGAATAAAGATCACTTTATTTTACTCCTGTTGTTTTACTCCTGCCTGAGGCTGCAGTCTTTCAGGGGGAGGTAATGAGGTTTTCTTGCAGGGACTGCACCTATCTCTGATAGGCCTTGTTGCAATGGAGGCGCTGTACCGAAGATAAGAGCTACAGATCCGAAATCCTGTCCTGTCTATCCCCACAAACACCAGCGGACACTCAGAATCCTGTAAGCCCAACAGGAGAGCAGCACTACACCGGTAACCAGAAGCAAATCTCCCTTAGGGTGGGGGGAAAGGGTTTACATTTGGAGGTGCTGCTGAGATACTGAGATCTGAGAAGCAAGCAGGCAGGTTTTTTGCAGCAGAATGGATCTTCCACATGCCAAACTGAGTGGTGCCTGAAAAACACTGTATCAGGGCCATATTTGTGGAATTATGGGTAGTGTACCTGGGGGCTCTTGGGATCCAAGGGACCACAGCCCCCTGAAGGGGAAACTATCACATGAATATACAAAACTCCATGCCAGGCTGAGAGGTGCTTGATAACCACTATATCAGGGCAATAACAGAAGGATTATGTGTAGGATACCTGGGGATCCTGGGGTCTCAAGGGACTGGATCCATCTGAAGGTGACTACAACATGACTACCCACCAAAAGGTGGTCATCAGTATGTGCAGGTAGCATCCCAGGGGGGTCGCTCGAAATTCAAGGACCCAGAACCTTCGTTAAAGTAGCTGCAGCAATAAAATAGCGGTTCCCGACAAAACGGGAGAACCACGTGGTAAGATTTGCAAGATTCAAGCTTTTCTTTGCAAAATTTTGCTGGGCTTAGAGCAAAAGCTGAAGCCGCACTCTGTAATGTGCTTGGCGGGCAAGCTGAAGCCTCGCCCATCTTTTATTGCCTGGACTCCTGGATCCACCAGCGGGAGGAGGCACTGAACTGATTGCTGTGACACAACTAGGGGCATAGCCACATTCTGCTACCGCACCCTCAGATGCATGTGGTTAATCAACAGAGCTAGCCCTACTCGAGACTGCTCCCTGTGCTATTGATATTATGGCTGAGAAAGCTGCTACCCAGTATACGCTACCAGGAGGAATCCTGTTGGTGCATATTAACGGGGCGGACTTTCTGCAATGTGTGTGCTCACAATGTGATTACCCTGGCGGAGAATTGGCAGTCACATCTCGTTGCAAGAGGTGCGGAACACCTCATCTTCAGCCAGTAATGCCGCCACCATCTGCACCTACCCAGAAGGACGTGTGGGCCTGATTGGTTTGTGGGCTGTAGAAGCTCATGGAGAATGCCTCTCCACGAGAAGAGCAGGGCTGCCTGTTGGCTCTCTATGACATGTGCCACGCGGACCAGCATTGCATTGATAAGGATCCTGTTAAGGACCTTACTTGTATTCTCAAAGGGGAAAAAAAAATCAGATGTTTATTTGGTTATAGAACTTATATTTATTTGGTTTATTTGGTTATAAGCCTAACAGGTGAGCAGCACTACACCGGTAACCAGAACCAAATCTCCCTTAGGGTGGGGGAAAAGGGGTTACAGAGTGTGATGGTAAGGGGGTACCCAGGCCACTAATAAAGGTATTTGGCCCGGATGGGTGCCCCTGAGCTATATTGGGGAGTTGTAGATTGTCATCTCTGAAACCCCAGGAATGGCAACAGCACTGTGATTTCAATAAAAATGTATGTGTGTCTCCCACCAGGTATAAGGTGGCGAGGCTAATGTGATTTGTAAATGAAATATATAATTGTGTTTTCCTGTAACCGCATAAAGGAAAAAAATGGTTTTAAAACCCAGCGCTTGGCAGCATAAGCAAGCGGCTTTTAGCTAATTTTTGCTAGGAAGCTCATAGAGCGCTGAGATTTGCTGTGAGCGCCGTTCAGGTTAAATCATGAAAAACCATCTAACGTAATTTTTATAGAGTTATATAAAAATTGATGAATTAAAGTCCCCCTATTTTAATTGTACCAATATGTTCGGCTCATACAGTAGGGATTTTCATCTAACACGCCAGAGACAGGGGAAACACTTTATTTTGTAATCACTGTCGTTAGAAATGTATGGCAGGAAATTCCTGCAAGGTAACGGCGCATGTTCAGCCCTGGACTTCTAAAGCATCCCGCTGGCTCGATGCCACGATGTCTGGAAAAAGTCCGGAGTTGAAAGGCATCGACGTACTAAGGTGTCAAGTGAGGAGGTGTATCACAAGTATCCCCATCTTAGTAAATGTCCGGGAAAATGGGCCAGATGTCCGGCCAGCTCAGACAAAATGTCGCCGGGTAAGGGGGCCGGGTCTGGTATGCTAAGCGGCAAAGGTGCGAGGTTCGCGCATGCCCTTAGCAAACTAAGAAGCCCTCTGCCAGGTTTTGCAAAGTATTGGCAACTCCGGGATAAGTGGAGAATATTATTCCCATGAGTAGATTGGCTGCACGGGTTAACTATAGGACCGTTTAGTGTATAAGAAACCTTGCAGCCCATCGGGAAACAGATTCACCATGTAACAAGATTAACATCGTAATAAAGATTCGTAACAAGCTACAGTAGTTAGTAAGAACTAAGGTTCTCAGATCCAATACCACATCGGCAGAACGAAAGAAGCAGCTCCGGCGGAGTAACAGCGGTTGCGAGTGGCGCCACTGACCGTGGACTGCTTTCCAGCTCTATTTGTGCACAACTCCCGCTCCTGGGAAATGGTGTCTAGAGACTTTAATTCCAAAGATTTTGTTTTGGGAACAAGATTTTTCATTTGCCCTGTCCAGAAAGTGTATTTTTAGTGTAATTGTAAACTAATGTGTGTATGTTCTTTTCGGTAAATAAATCACAATTTATTTTATCTCTTCGCTTTGCTCAATCAAATGATCCGGGTATTTAGGTGTTAAAAGTGCTGGTCTCCCGTGACACGGAGGTGTTTAAACCTGTCCACTTTGTGCGTGACTTAGGACAGTGGTGCTCAACTCCAGACCTCAAAACCTCCCAATGAGTCAGGTTTTAAGGACATCGCAGCTCCAGCACTGGTGACTCAATCAGTGAAACAAATCCGACCTTGAATAAATATTTGGTGCATTGCAACCATTTATAAAGATGTCGGTATACTGCAGATACAATCGATTGGTGGTATGAGAATGGAGCTTGTTTCAACAAATAAGGTATTCTTGTTAGTGAAACTAAACCATTATCTAGATCAGGGAAGCGCATGGCGATGTGTCTCCAGATGTCGGCTGAACCATGGTAAGTAAGGTTTACAGAGGCCTTTGCCGCTTCCCCGGCACTTGCTTTAAGTGCCTTCAGGAAGCGTGCGAGTGTAACGGATCCGCACCTTAGTTTACTGTTTGCCTTGCCTTACAGACTTGTGCAGTCCTGGAACACTGCTCCTGATATTTACTGCAGCTCCACCCTGGATTCACTCATTAATACAAGGCTGTCACACGCCCCTTCTGGTATTGGTCCACTGACCTTTAAAGACACCTTTCCCACAATGCTTCCCTGCTGAGCATAACCCTTTCTGGTTGTCACAAGTGTTCTGCCACAAGCCCTAAGGCTTGACTCTGTTGTGTACTAATCTCTCTCAAGTTCTATTCCCTAGTTCACGCAGCGGCCTGTTCCTGTCTCCTGTGCTGAAGCGGAGTACTCTCCATGTTGACTTCAGCTCCCTGCTTTCCTGAGGCCTGCTGCTAGTATCAGGCAGAGGCCTGTTCCTGTCTCCTGTGCTGAAGCGGAGGTCTCTCCAGTGTTGACTTCAGCCCCCTGTTTCCTGAGGCCTGCTATCCTTCTACAGCAGAGCCTATCTACTGGTTCCTGGGGCCTGCTGCTCATTCTCCATAGCAGAGGCCGTGTCCTGGTTCCTGTGCTGAAGCGGAGCACCTCCCGTGTATACTTCAGCTCCCTGTTTCCTGTGGTCTGCTGCCCTACCTTTAGCAGAGGCCAGTCTACCAGTCCTGAGGTCTGTAGCTCTCTCTCTCCTTGCACAGGCCCGCTCTGGACTCTTGCGCTGAAGCACTGGTCTACCAGTGCTGCCTGGCGGTGTTCCCAATCCGGTCTGCCTATCCCTACCTGAGACCAGTACCATGGGCCATGGTCGCCGCACGCGCAGAACCCACGCCCGCGCTCACGCTCCTAAGCTGAAGCGGGGAACTTCTGATTACCTGTTGCCGAACTCCTGCTTGAATAACGTTTACCCTGATCTCTCCAGTCCTGACCATGGCTTGTCCACTGATGATGCTACCTTCTCCAGTCCCGACCCTGCTACATATGACTACAAACTGCGCAATCCGGATCAGCCTGCGAGGTCTAAGGTCGGTGCTTTTACAACCCCACCTCAGCCACGCGGTCCGACCCAGGTTTGTGGCGAGCACAACCGTGACAGCGAGGCCTCTGTGAACCCCCACGCAGTTAATCTTGCGCCCTCCATTTTGCGCACCACTGATCTAGATCAGTAGTTCTCAATTTTTTTTCCCTCAAGGCACCCCTTATCACCGTGCTCAGTTACTGAGGCCCCCCCTAATTACAGTGCTCAGTTACTGAAGCCCCCCCCTAATCACAGTGCTCAGTTACTGAGGCACCCCTTATCACAGTGCTCAGTTACTGAGCCCCCCCCTAATCACAGTGCTCAGTTACTGAAGCCCCCCCCTTATCACAGTGCTCAGTTACTGAGGCACCCCTTATCACAGTGCTCAGTTACTGAGGCCCCCCCTAATCACAGTGCTCAGTTACTGAGGCCCCCCTTATCACAGTGCTCAGTTACTGAGGCCCCCCCTAATCACAGTGCTCAGTTACTGAAGCCCCCCTAATCACAGTGCTCAGTTACTGAGGCCCCCCTTATCACAGTGCTCAGTTACTGAGGCCCCCTTATCACAGTGCTCAGTTACTGAGGCCCCCTAATCACAGTGCTCAGTTACTGAGGCCCCCCCTTATCACAGTGCTCAGTTACTGAGGCCCCCCCTTATCACAGTGCTCAGTTACTGAGGCCCCCCCTTATCACAGTGCTCAGTTACTGAGGCCCCCGCTTATCACAGTGCTCAGTTACTGAGGCCCCCTTATCACAGTGCTCAGTTACTGAGGCCCCCCCTTATCACAGTGCTCAGTTACTGAGGCCCCCCCCTTATCACAGTGCTCAGTTACTGAGGCCCCCCCTTATCACAGTGCTCAGTTACTGAGGCCCCCCCTTATCACAGTGCTCAGTTACTGAGGCACCCCCTAATCACAGTGCTCAGTTACTGAGGCCCCCCCTTATCACAGTGCTCAGTTACTGAGGCCCCCCTTATCACAGTGCTCAGTTACTGAGGCCCCCCCTTATCACAGTGCTCAGTTACTGAGGCCCCCCCCTTATCACAGTGCTCAGTTACTGAGGCCCCCCTTATCACAGTGCTCAGTTACTGAGGCGCCCCCTTATCACAGTGCTCAGTTACTGAGGCCCCCCCTTATCACAGTGCTCCGTTACTGAGGCCCCCCTTATCACAGTGCTCCGTTACTGAGGCCCCTTTATCACAGTGCTCAGTTACTGAGGCACCCCTTATCACAGTGCTCAGTTACTGAGGCCCCCTTATCACAGTGCTCAGTTACTGAGGCCCCCTAATCACAGTGCTCAGTTACTGAGGCCCCCCCTTATCACAGTGCTCAGTTACTGAGGCCCCCCCTAATTACAGTGCTCAGTTACTGAGGCCCCCCTTATCACAGTGCTCAGTTAATAAGGCCCCCCCTTATCACAGTGCTCAGTTAATAAGGCACCCCTAATCACAGTGCTCAGTTACTGAGGCACCCCTTATCACAGTGCTCAGTTACTGAGGCACCCCTTATCACAGTGCTCAGTTACTGAGGCACCCCTAATCACAGTGCTCAGTTACTGAGGCACCCCTAATCACAGTGCTCAGTTACTGAGGCACCCCTTATCACAGTGCTCAGTTAATAAGGCACCCCTTATCACAGTGCTCAGTTAATAAGGCCCCCCCTAATCACAGTGCTCAGTTACTGAGGCCCCCCTTATCACATAGCTCAGTTAATAAGGCACCCCTAATCACAGTGCTCAGTTACTGAGGCCCCCCTTATCACAGTGCTCAGTTAATAAGGCACCCCTTATCACAGTGCTCAGTTAATAAGGCCCCCCCTAATCACAGTGCTCAGTTACTGAGGCCCCCCTAATCACAGTGCTCAGTTACTGAGGCCCCTTAATCACAGTGCTCAGTTAATAAGGCACCCCTTATCACAGTGCTCAGTTAATAAGGCACCCCTTATCACAGTGCTCAGTTAATAAGGCACCCCTAATCACAGTGCTCAGTTACTGAGGCCCCCCTTATCACAGTGCTCAGTTACTGAGGCCCCCCCTTATCACAGTGCTCAGTTACTGAGGCCCCCCCTTATCACAGTGCTCAGTTACTGAGGCCCCCCCTAATCACAGTGCTCAGTTACTGAGGCCCCCCTTATCACAGTGCTCAGTTACTGAGGCCCCCCCCCTAATCACAGTGCTCAGTTACTGAGGCACCCCTTATCACAGTGCTCAGTTAATAAGGCCCCCCCCCTTATCACAGTGCTCAGTTAATAAGGCACCCCTTATCACAGTGCTCAGTTAATAAGGCACCCCTAATCACAGTGCTCAGTTACTGAGGCCCCCCCTTATCACAGTGCTCAGTTAATAAGGCCCCCCCTTATCACAGTGCTCAGTTACTGAGGCCCCCCCTTATCACAGTGCTCAGTTACTGAGGCCCCCCCTAATCACAGTGCTCCGTTACTGAGGCCCCCCCTAATCACAGTGCTCAGTTACTGAGGCCCCCCCTTATCACAGTGCTCAGTTACTGAGGCCCCCCCTAATCACAGTGCTCCGTTACTGAGGCCCCCCCTTATCACAGTGCTCAGTTACTGAGGCCCCCCCTTATCACAGTGCTCAGTTGCTGAGGTCCCCCACAACAGGACAGTCCAGTAACAAAAGACACAAGAAAGAGACAGACAGTCAGTGACAGAAGACACAGAACAGACAGTCACAGAAAACACACACACAAAAGAAGAAATAGACACAGGGCAGACAGACACACATCCTCACCTCTCCTGCCCATGCTGCTTCCTCCTCGGCTTGGCCACACCCCCCCATGCCCCTGGTGCCTCCTCCTGATTGGCTGCATTACCCAACAGCAGCCAATCAGGATGGATGAAACTGCCCAGCCACCTAACAACTGCCCTGCTTTTCTCCCTGCTGTGGGAAAACAAGGAAATCCTGCAGCCCCTTTTGATCCTCTCAAGGAACCCTAGGATGCCGTGGAACCCTGGTTGGGAAACACTGATCTACATCACATCTAAATTAACACAGTATTTTAGTAAACTACTGAAAAGCACTAAACTACACTGATTGTACTTTACAGTATGTCTAATATAAACTGTTCTAAGGTCCTCGACTACACCATTTTGAACATACTGCCATGAAGACCTATGGGAGGAAAAAAAATGACAAAAAGAAAGGTCAATCCCTAAATGCAATGATTTAGATTGAGATAAAGGTACGAGATAATCTTGGATTTATACATTCTATAGATAGCTGATAGAGGATGAGTGAATCTCATTTGCCTTGTAAAAAGACTGCAGAATCTTTGAACTTTTCTAATCAAAAGGAATGACGCTTTTAACTTAATGTTTTTATATTCTAAATTATTCTGGTCAAGCAATGTCCTTTCTGGCACTGTAAAACATACATTTATATTAAGAATATAACATTATACATGCTTAAAAACCGTTACAACTTCTGGAAAGAGCAACAATGCATCAGTTAAATGCCATCATAATGTACCTGGGAAGTAATTTCCCTAAAGGTTTCATAGGTTGCAATCCTTAAAATCTGAATATTTTCTTGTGTTAAGAAAATAATATTTTCAACTAAACAACCTTTTATTGCCTTTAATGTCAAAACAAGAATTACACAACTGTTTTTAATTGTAGCTTTTAGAAGCTTGTATTTATGGAATATTCAACTTATTTGTGA